>NC_058039.1:18562177-18634677 GCF_019176455.1 Solea senegalensis
ATATTCACATTTAAGAAGCTGAAAAATGACAGAAAGTTGAAAATATTCACATTTAAGAAGCTGAAAAATGACAGAAAGTAGAAAATATTCACATTTAAGAAGCTGAAAAACACTGATCTTGTCAGGACCTCAGTCCTCATGAGGTTAAGTTTAGGACTAAGATTTTAATTGAAATGAAATTATGGTGTTAAGATTAATGCAGAGTATTATGTGACTGACCACTTAATATATAATTTGATGTAATTTTTTTTAATAATTTTCATATCATTTTTGCATCATAAATACATGTGTGTGTTATGTTAATGTTTAAGGAACTTGTAAAAACAACAAAATCTAACAAGTTATCAAAAATGTGAATGATCATATTATAGAATATAATGTATGGTGTGTATTTATTTATACAGTAGCTTTGACTTTAAATGACAACATAACATTGAGTTGTGTGGTAGAATGTTAGATAATTGGACAAATCTATGTGTGCTTTTTCAAACTGGATCATATCAGACAAACAGAATTCACATTTCTGTGAGACCTAGTGTGAAAATGTCTAAATGTGTTTACAATAAATACGTTACTTTAGGAACACCATGATGTCATAGCTCCACCTCTTTCTTGCTCTTGTGTTCGTCTTTATTGTCGTCGTCATCTTCTTCTTATGTTTGGAGTTCGTACACATAGCACTAGCTTTATTGTCTTCTCTGTTTTTGTTGTGTTTCTGTGGCAGTGTGTTACAGCGCCACATACAGGTCTCACACATGTACTACAGTGTTTATAGACTCGTCTGTTGGCGGGGTTCTGGAAAACCTTTTAAGAGCGGGGGGAAGAAGTCCTTCCTGTCTGTAAACACTCGAGGGAGGAGGAGGCGGGGAGAGAGGAGATGTAATGGAAACGGGGGAATACAGAGAGACACGGAGAGAGAGAGGTGTTGTGGGAAATGCAATGAGGTTGAGTGGATCACGCCGGATCTAAATTTATCTCAGAGTAGTGTTTCACCGGCAGAGAGAGACACGGAAAGAAAGGAAGCGGAGCAGAGGGCACGGGATGACGGGGGATTAAAGGGGTACAAGTGATTAGTGAAGAGTCGAGTGTCAGCGCAGTCCACAGGGAAGACAGACAGACAGACAGACAGACAGAGGTGTGTAAGTGATGGACACTCAGTCGTGGTGATAACAGACGTGTCACTGAACAGCTGACTGTGTTTACAAACGTGGAAATACCTGAGATGCTCTGTGTGTTTGTTCACCTGCAGTCCCATGACACACACACACACACACACACACACACACCTCTGTCACTAACCTGATTTTACCAGAAACCACATTTATGTGTGTAAGTTAAAATTTGATAAAAATAAACAAACAAATGGAAGTGGAAACAAAAATCAGGTTTTTAAATAAAATAATGTTATTATTACAAACTTAAGAATATATGGTTTTATTTGAGATGTTCAAAAACATCAAATCATCTAAATAAAATCTCTTAAATCCAAAAGCATTTAAATAACATTGCTTCAGTTTTGAATGAAATAGCCTGTTTCATTTTAAAAACACCTGATTACAATTGAGCCGCAGTTTAACTTCTTCAGGTTCCACCCAGGACACTTTTGTCTTAAATGTTATAAATATCATTATTTTTCTTTACTTTGCAAATTTAGAAAGGTTTTATAATTGGAAAAAGGCAAACATGATTTCATTCTTAGCACACAGCAGCAGAGTTAGAGTTGATTTTTAAAGATTTTAAATTGGAAATCGATTTTTAATGGAATTGTGACCCAAGGAATCAGAATAGATTCACACCTTTTTTGTTGTGATTTCAATACTGTCATAAAACATTAGTCAAGTAGTCACGCGTGGTGGTCACAGATCCGTTAGAGACACTTTACTAATCTCTAGTGGCGTTGGATTTGTGCTTATTAGATATTACATCATTATTTTTCATTTCACACCAAAGCCCATAGAGAAAATCAGTGATTTAAGCTCTCAGGGACACAGGAGCTGCTGGTCCTCTGCTGCCTCGTGTGGTTTCTCTGTGTCACTGAAGTAAATCTGAACTCACAAAATAATTAGACATTGGAACTGAGTGATGGAGGCAGTAGTGGATCAACAACTCCTCTGTGTGTGTGTGTGTGATGTTAGAGTCACTGATTTTCTCTATGGGCTTTGGTGTGGGAGAGTGAGTGGTTTACAAACTGTTGTCTGTCTCACAGTGAGATAAAGACGTGAACATGTGACGTAGATTTTGTGGCTAAACTCTAAAAACACTGAACTATCTCTTTAAACCCAGTCAGTGTTGGATGTTTGTAACCCGGGCTGAGGCAGACTGGTTTGGGTGTGAGGAGGAAACACTTGCTTGGGTCGGCAGCAGCAGAATAGTGTGTGTTACACAGTGTGAAGAGGAACCGCGTGGCTCCGCCCACCAGGTCACAGGATCTGTGTGTGTTACACAGTGTGAAGAGGAACCGCGTGGCTCCGCCCACCAGGTCACAGGATCTGTGTGTGTTTGTTTTCAGTGACGGCTCGTCGTGTTTTTCACTGATCACATTACTGCAGAACTCTTTAGGACCTGTCAGCACCAGTCGTCCTCATGGAGACCAAAACCTGGTCCAAATGAGGCAACACCTCACTTCTGAGGAACTGGTTAAGTTGAAGTCTACGATTTGAATTGTGGTTATGGTTAAGGTTAGTGACAGAACCTGGTACCTGGTGTTTTTTTAGTACTGCTTTAGTCGTCACTGAAGAGTCGTGAGCACGACGTCAAACAAACAATGTCTAACTGGAGATCAAAGTTAAAGACTTAAGTCTACTTAAAGTTCCCAATGTACTTAATGTTCCAAATGTACTTAAAGTTCCCAATGTACTTAAAGTTCCCAATGTACTTAATGTTCCTAATCTACTTAAAGTTCCCAATGTACTTAATGTTCCAAATGTACTTAAAGTTCAATGTACTTAAAGTTGTACTTAAAGTTGCAAATGTACTTCAAGTTCAAATGTACTTAAAGTTCCAAATGTACTTAAAGTTCCCAATGTACTTAATGTTCCAAATGTACTTAAAGTTCCCAATGTACTTAAAGTTCCCAATGTACTTAATGTTCCTAATCTACTTAAAGTTCCCAATGTACTTAATGTTCCAAATGTACTTAAAGTTACCAATGTACTTAAAGTTCCAAAGCTACTTAAAGTTGCAAATGTACTTCAAGTTCAAATGTACTTAAAGTTCCAAATGTACTTAAAGTTCCCAATGTACTTAAAGTTCCCAATTTACTTAAAGTTCCAAATGTACTCAAAGTTCCGAAGCTACTTTTCCATTACATTACATGTCATTTAGCAGACGCTTTTATCCAAAGCGACTTACAATGGAATTGAGTACAATTAGCCAGGGGTGGAGTCGAACTTGCGACCATGATGTCTTGCGCACGCAGAGTACCAGTCTTAACCACTGAGCCACTCCACCCCCCTACTTAAAGTTCAAATGTACTTAAAGTTCCAAAGCTACTTAAAGTTGCAAATGTACTTCAAGTTCAAATGTACTTCAAGTTCAAATGTACTTCAAGTTCAAATGTACTTAAAGTTCCAAAGCTACTTAAAGTTCAAATGTACTTCAAGTTCAAATGTACTTAAAGTTCCAAAGCTACTTAAAGTTGCAAATGTACTTCAAGTTCCAAATGTACTTCAAGTTCCAAAGCTACTCATAATTGAAAGAAGCAATCTCAACTGGTTTTAATTTTCACAGCGTTTGTCATAAAGTGACATGTTTGTGTTTCAGCAGCAGCTGTTTGACATGTTGCTCCTGTGTTCTGCCTAAAAGAGACTCCAGTCTCACAGGATCAGGAACCAGCTGTGTTTAAACAAACACTTGGCTGTTGATCACACGTTCAGTAAGTCCGTTAACGGGGATTTTTACCCGTGTGATTGACAGCTCTATGGGGAGTATCAGGAAAACCAGGGAGGCTCCAGCAGACGCGAGGCCACGCGCCTGCTAGCAGAGAGACAGATCAAGAAACATGGCAGCCATCCTCGCGGCCATGCCAAGACGCGGCACGTGCACGGTCGCCGCTGCCAGAACGGCTTCCACGGTCGCCACGGACACCACAGCAGGCAAAGAAACCGCCGCCAGTCCAACATGGAGGCGGAGGCCGCCGACGAGCAAACAGCCGAGCCGGACTTCACGTCCTCTCTGAAGAAGAGACGCTCGTACTCCAAGTGTCGAGGTGAGGAGCGGTGAAGGAGGTGTTCACAGGTGTGTGTGTGTGTGTCAGCTCCTGTGCTTTCTGTCAGACTGTGTAGCACGGGTGCAGCAGTTCCTCGTGACCAGGTTGGGAGAAGACTGGATCTTCCTGGTTCTGCTGGGCATCACGATGGCACTGGTCAGCTGGACGATGGACTACGCCAGCGCAAAGAGCCTGGAAGGTAAGGACGTACCTAATAATGTGACAGCTGTCTCTGCAGAGCCCAGCTCACACTACGGGAAAGTGTGAAATACTGGCCAGCGTGTCTGCTGAGGAGAAATTCAACATCTAACAAACAGACAGCACTGAGACAGTTGAAATGGAATCATTCTTATACTTTAAAGTGAAAATGTTTAGATTTTCTCTGCACACTGGATGTGATGTGAATATACGGACGAAGCTGCCGATCAGAAACATTGCATGACAGTATGTTTGAGACCAGAGCAGATGGTGATGGTTTTATAGTTTTTTCTTTCACCAGCCGGAAAAATAAAAGTCGCAATTTCACGCAGAGAAATTAAGCGTTGAGTGGACACATGTTTTAAAAAATATTCCAAATGTGTGAATAATTTGTAGGAATAAAACGCGTCTTTGGACCCTCATGTGCACGATAAAGCGGGAGAAGATGGACGGACACTGGAAAGCAGAGAAATACTTGTCGTTAAGGTAGAACCTCAGGACTCGCACGGAGCGAGCGTCCAATCACAGACGAGATTCACCGTCAACGGTTGAATAACTTGGGAAAAGGAGCAGAAGAACTCAGTCACTGAACATTTTTAACAGTTCTACAGCGGCCTGGTTATCATGACATTTATGAAGTGGCAGAACTTGCATTTTGACCATGTAATTACACTTTGAACGTGAACCTTTACTTACCACGTCACATGTTGAATGCTAAAGTGACAGTCCGTCTTGGTGTGGTGTGAATTTGTCTTCACGTGGTTCTCATTTCATGCCTTTTCTCTCCTCTTCTCTCCCCCGTTCATCTCAATCGTTCCATCGCGTCACTCCTTCAGCGTATAAGTGGATTCACGGGGAGCTGAGGGGGAACATCCCCCTGCAGTACCTGGCCTGGGTTTCATATCCCCTGATTTTCATCCTCTTCTCCTCCCTCTTCTGTCACCTGGTTTCTCCTCAAGCGATCGGTCTGTACCCCTTCCTCCAACCTTCCTCCTCCTCGTCCTCCTCCTCATATTTGTGTCCTTGTTCGTATCGGACGCTCATGGAAGCTGCGACTCTGAACGAATGTCGCCCTCTGTTCCAGGTTCTGGGATCCCAGAGTTGAAGACCATCCTGCGAGGCGTTGTCCTCAAGGAGTATTTGACCCTCAAGGCCTTTGTTGCTAAAGTTATTGGTCTGACCGCTGCTCTGGGCAGTGGAATGCCAGTCGGTAAAGAGGTGAGTCGACACAGATTTAGAAACCCTTGCGTCCTTTTTATGGCAGGTGTGTGTTTTTGGTGATATTTTTTTAATTCCCATTATAACCTGGCTCTTGGTTACAGCTTCTTCCCCTTTTGTGTAATTGTGATTATTTGTTTTGTTAGTATTTATCTGATCATCGGTCTTCAGTCAAAGTGTATTTATGCCACACTCCTTGGATGTTTAACCCCGTCATGATTTATTGGAGCAATTGATATTTTGAGAACTAGATCATATTTATTGCTGCAACCTTTAATCCATCCCTTGGAGGGTTTTTGGGCAATTCTCCCTCACATTCCTGTTGTTGCTCAGTGTCCAATAACACTTTGTGTCAAAGAAAAAAGTTGCGTTTGCCACCCTAGGTTCAAAAAATGTACCCAGTAAATAATTATATTTTCACAGATTGTGACATCTAATTACATTTTTTTTAACTATTATCAATTTAGACCAATTTTTTGCTCTGGTATGCATATCATTTTTCTGGTAATCCAGTAGGTGGCAGTGTTGTATTTTAATTATGTCAGTTTATACAGGACATGTTGATGATCAGCACTAGTATTTTTTTAATGCAATACAATGAACAAATATCTTTAATAGCAGTTTTAGGAAGAGGGTATTTGTGTACTTTGTACGCCATATACATGACATTAAGTTGATTGTGTCGCCTCTTCCTCCTCTTCGTCCACTCAGGGTCCTTTTGTCCACATCGCCAGTATCTGTGCTGCCGTCCTCAGCAGGTTCATGTCCTTCTTTTCAGGCGTTTATCAGGTAAGTTAATGTCATGTTACACATTTATATTTGTGTATATATATATATATATATATATACATATACAGTGCTCAGCGTAAATGAGTACACCCCCTTCGAAAAGTACCATTTTAAACAATATCTCAATGAAAACAAAAACAATTTGCAAAATGTTGACAAGACTAAGTTTTATTTAACATCTGTTTAAGTTATAACTTGAAAGTAAGGATAATAATATAACTTAGAGAACAAAATTTATAGTTTTACTCAAATTGGGGTGATGCAAAAATGAGTACACCCCACTGAAAGTCTCTGTAGCAAGGCTAAATTTTAGACTACAAATGTCCAATTTAACAATAATCAACCACAGGTGAGTCTAACTATTCATCACACATGTGTCCAGCAGACAGTTGACTATAAACCCCTTCCCATTTCATGTTGTTAGCAATGGCACCACATGGAAGAGAAATGTCTCAAGATTTGAGAAAGAAAATAATTTCTTTACACCACAAAGGTGAAGGCTACAAGAAGATCAGCAAAGCTTTACTTATCAGTCAGAATACTGTAGCAAAAGTGGTAGAAAAATTTAAAAAAGATGGAACTGCAACCATCTCACAGAGACGTCCAGGTCGTCCACGGACGTTAACACCTCGACAGGAGCGTCTCCTGATGAGAAGGGTCAAAGAAAATCGGCATGCAAGTTCACTGCAGTTATCCAAGGAAGTAGAAAGCCAAACTGGGGTGACTATTTCCCGTGACACAATATGGCATACACTGCAGAGGAATGGCATGCATGGGTGCCGTCCCAACGGAAAGCCTCTCCTAAAGCCCAGGCACATAAAAGCCTGCCTAGAGTTTGCCAGGGCCCATGCTGACAAAGATGAAGACTACTGGGACTCTGTACTTTGGAGTGATGAGACCAAGATAAATGTTTTGGGAACTGATGGCTTCAAAACTGTATGGCGTCGCAAAGGTGAGAAATTCAAAGAAAAATGCATGGTGCCTACAGTGAAACATGGTGGTAGCAGTGTCCTTATGTGGGGCTGCATGAGTGCTGCTGGTGTCTGGGAGCTGTGTTTCATTGATGGCATCATGAATTCACAGATGTTTTGCTCTATACTGAAAGAAAAGATGCTACCATCACTCCGTGCCTTTGGTCGTAGTGCACTTTTCCAACATGACAATGATCCTAAACACACATCGAAGGCCACTGTTGGATTTCTGAAGAAGAACAGGTGAAAAGTGATTCAGTGGCCAAGTATGTCTCCTGATCTGAACCCAATTAAACACCTATGGGGAATTCTGAAGAGTTGAGGATTACTCTCCATCGAGCATCCAGTCTCTAAAAGAGATAATTCTTGAATGGAAAAAGATTGATGTAGCAAAATGTTTCCAACTTGTTCATTCCATGCATAGAAGACTTGGTGCCGTCATTAAAAATCATGGAGGCCATACAAAGTACTAGGTTTAGTCGTTTTTGTTGTGGGGTGTACTCATTTTTGCATCGCCCTTATTTCAGTAAAACTGAAAAATGTGTAATCTAAGTTATGTTATTGAACTTACTTTCATGTTTTAAGTTTAACAGATGTTATATAAACTTATATATATTCAACATTTTGAAAATAGTTTTTGTGTTCATTGAGATATTGTTTAAAATAGTACTTTTCAAAGGGGGTGTACTCATTTACGCTGAGCACTGTATATATATACACACACACATAGCACTGGGGGGACTTCAAGACAATTATAAAAGACAGAGAAATAAGCTCAATAGGTTCTTGTGATTGCACTGTGTAATCATGTCAATCCCACTCTTGTTTTCCTGCAGTGTGTGATTGTATTTTGTGTCTTGTGTGTTTGGAGTAACATTCTGTGTTTATGCGTGTATGTGTACATGTCACTTTTCCACCGTCTCAACCTTCTCTCCTCCTCCTCTTCTTCCTCCTGCTGTCTGGATCAGTAGAATCCATACTGTTATACAGACATCCTGACAGTAGGCTGTGCTGTTGGGGTGGGCTGCTGCTTTGGTACTCCACTGGGAGGTAAGCTGCCTCTTCTCTTGCTCTGACATCTTCCCTCTGAGTTTTTGGTTGATATATTTGGCAGAAAGAGGTTAAATTTTGTAACTTTGGATTTAAATGTACTTTTGTAGTTTAAGATATCAATTAAACCAGCTTTAGGACACTTAACAAAAGATTCACTGAATAAACTCTGCACCAGCTTAAATTTATGATAAGTTACTACAATTTATCTCAGACTTTTCTCTTAGGAAACTGACGTTTATTTCCCACACCAAAGTCCATAAGAAAATCAGTGATTTTAGCTGATGGGGACACAGGAGCTGCTGGTCCTCTGCTGCCTCGTGTGGTCACTTTGTGTCACTGAACTTAGTGATGGATGCAGCAGAGGACCAGCAGCTGCTGTGTCCCTGTGAGCTAAAGTCAGTGATTTTCTCTCTGGACTTTGGTGTGGGAGAGTGAGTGGTTCACAAACTTCAGTTTGCACAAGTAAAGGTCTGTCTAACGGTGAGATAAGATGTGTAGATTTGATCAGGTGAGTCTGTTGTTCAGAAGCTTAAGTCGCAGGTTGCTTCCTGTTTTCACTTCCTGTTCTGTGTTTTTGTTTCCTGTTACCAGGTGTGCTCTTCAGCATCGAGGTAACATCCACGTACTTTGCAGTGAGAAACTACTGGAGAGGATATTTCGCTGCCACCTTCAGTGCTTTCATCTTCAGAGTCTTATCAGTGTTTAACAAAGACGCAGGTATTTACCCTCAACACCCTTTTTCTATTAATGTGTACTTGGCCTGTCTTCCACTAGATGGCGTTCTCCTCCAGCATGTATCAGCACACTGTCTCATGTCTGTGTGACCTGCTGCTGTAAATGAAATGCTTCTTCTTCTTCAGTCACCATCACGGCTCTATTCAGGACAAACTTCCGCATGGATTTCCCCTTCGACCTGCAGGAGCTGCCGGCGTTCGCCATCATCGGGTGAGCGGCGACAAAACACTGAGACTCTCATTTGAAATCAGTGTGTGTAAAATGCTTTTAAAACTAACATATTGTATATAATTGCACTGCAGTGCTGAGAGTGGAGACTGAACGTTTTACTTTTCTTTGTGTGAGATGGAAAAAACTGCGATACAGATACCGATATCAGTCATTTTCGACCATTTCTGAACGTATGAAGCTGTGAGCAACACATTTAAGACGTCATCATTCTCCAAGTGTGTCACATATATTCTTCTAGCAGGCCAAACATGACTCAGCTAAAATGCTTTTTTGCTGATGATCCAGTATCAGACTGATGTTTGTTTTGCATGTGCAGGATTTCCTGCGGGTTCCTGGGAGCGTTCTTCGTCTACCTCAACAGACACGTGGTGCTGTTCATGAGACGACAGAACGCCATGACACGCTTCCTCACCAGACAGTGAGTCCTCACACACACACACACACACACACACACAGAGTGGGATTATTTAGATAAACAGTGAAGTTTCATTCATGTTTGTTTTGTTGTTTTTTTCCTCCTCTCAGTCGTCTGTTGTTTCCCGCCGTGATCACGCTGCTCATCGCCACCTTGACCTTCCCTCCTGGCTTTGGACAGTTCATGGCTGGAGAGGTCAGAGGTCATGTGGTGTAAACAGGGATGAGGATGAATGTTGCTGTTGCTGAAACTTCATTAGCATGTTTTTAAAAACACCAGCAGGGAAAGAAAGGTGTTTATTTAGCAGAGCAGATGCTTCGTCGTCTGATTACAGGCGCGTTCACACCAGTTGATTTACTTGGAAAGTCCACTTGGTTTGTGGAGGTGTGAACGTGCAACCCAACTCTGATGTTCTGCTCGTATGTGGCAGAAACAGAAGTTCTGCACTCACCGATCCTCAGGTGAGGAGGGGCATACCAGGGGAAACTTGGAGCGGCTGAATGTTGCAACCCTCACACGTACCAGGTCTAGTGGAGACTGTTAGATGTGAAAACCACCAAACAAACCCGTGGTGGTGCTCTGACCGTGGTGGTTGTGAAGCAGGCGTTGAACCCACCACTCACCAGCTTAAACAGCTGCTTTCACAGCCTCTCTGTTCAGTCTGAGCAGGAAGTAGAAACAGGTGAAGTGAAGTAGTCACTTGTTGTGAGTCATGTGAAGAGAATGAGTCACTGGATGCAGTCATCAGTTCACGTCTCTGTCTTCTTTGTTGCTTTAAAGGGGAGAGTATGGTTTTTTTTTTTTCTGACGAGATCTGACGACGCTACAGCTACAACCTCATAAAATCTATGTTAGTTTACGTCTACCATGTCTTGAGAACATGTTCACGTCTTTATCTCACCGTTACATGGACTGAAGCTTGTAAACCACTCACTCTCACACACCAACGTCCATGGAGAGAATCAGTGATTTTAACATCACACACACAGGAGTTGTTGATCCACTGCTGCCTCCATCACTGAGTTCTAATGTCTGATTTTAGTGAATTCGGCATTTGAAATATTTCATTTAGACTTAACTCAGTGACACAAAGTGACCACAGGAGGCAGCAGAGGACCAGCAGCTCCTGTGTCCCTGTGGTCTAGAATCAGTGACCTCTCTCTGGACTTTGGTGTGTGAGAGTGAGTGAGTGAGTGAGTGAGTGGTGGTCTCTCTCTGGTTCTCTCCTCAGTTGATGCCCAGACAGTGCATCAGCTCCCTGTTTGACAACTTCACATGGACAAAGATCTCCGGAGCTGCTCCTCCTCCAGTGGGTCTGGGTCTCTCTGCTGCCTGGATCCATCCTGACGTCAGCGTCTTCATCATCCTGCTGCTCTTCTTCATCATGAAGGTTTGTGGCTGCTGAGTGTGTGTGTGTGTCTTCGACCAAGGTCAACAGTGCTGAAAACCTGCTGCTGCTCAGCTTTTCTTCTGTTTTCTTTCATGACACACACACACACAAATAAACTGATACACAGCATCTTTTACGGAGACCAGTTCAGACGTCAGAGACCAGGTCAGACGTCAGAGACCAGGTCAGACGTCAGAGACCAGTTCAGACGTCAGAGACCAGTTCAGACGTCAGATCAGAGTGTGTGTCTCTGTCTTTGTCTCACACACACACACACACACATGCACACACACACACACACTCCTCCTGTTCCTGATCAGAGTGTGTGTCTCTGTCTCACACACACACACACACACACACACACACACACCACACACACACACACACACACACACACACACACACACACACACACACTCTCTCCTCCTGTTCCTGATCAGAGTGTGTGTCTCTCTGTCTTCATCACACACACACACACACACACACCCTCTCTCCTCCCAGCCTGGGATCAGAAAATTCTTGTCTCTCATCACACACACACACACACACACACACACTCTCCTCCTGTTCTTGATCAGAGTGTGTCTCTGTCTTCACTGGCCACACACACACACACACTGTCCTCCTGTTCCTGATCAGAGTGTGTGTCTCTGTCTTCATCACACACACACACACACACACACACACACACACACTCTCTCCTCCTGTTCCTGATCAGAGGTGTGTCTTCTGTCTCTATCACACACACACACACACACACACACTCTCCTCCCTGTTCCTGATCAGAGTGTGGCCCTGTCTCACATTGACACACACACATTGACACACATTAGACACACACACACATTACACACACACACACACACACTGTTCTCCTCCTGTTCCTGATCAGGAGTGTGTGTCTCACTCTCTTTTCTCTCAGGATTTGTGACACTGTGTGTGTGTGTGTGTGTGTGTGTGTGTGTGTGTGTGTGTGTGTGTGTGTGAGAGACTGTGAGGATGAATGGTCACAGTCTTGTGATGAGAGCAGCAGCAGTGATGATGATGATGATGATGATGATGATGATGAGTACAGAATAATAATCCATGCTGGTGAAATTACAACAAAGATAAAGCTCAGCGTGTGGTCTCTCTCACACACACACACACATTCTCACCCAGCAGTCTTACTGAGGACACTCATAGACCTAACACATTCCAAGCACCTTAACCTAAACACAATTCTTTAACCCTAACCCCAAAAAAGCTCTTTAAAGCTGTGAAGACTGCACAAAATGTCCTCACTCGTCCTCACAAACACGCACATACAAGAACACACACACACACACTTGTAGGAAGGTAATGATTACGGCTGCGAGCTGTCGGCTGTGGGAGAACAAAGCATGTTATCAGACGAGTGGAGACAAACACAGGGCTCACACTGAGGAGGAGGACAGTGCTGGTGCTCTGCCGCTTCACTGGACCAGCTGCTGGTCAAGTGCCTTGCTCAAGGACACCAAGTGTGACTGGGTTCCCCTCCCACACACACACAGTGTTGCGCATGGTTTTTTCTTCTACATAACTACGCAAAGGAAGACAAGGACTTGACTTAAACTCTTGTTGCTATGCAACTCACCCTCTTGGAAGTGATGTAATTAGTATGAGGCGTCAGTCACCTGCTGCAACAAGAACAGAAATGTCACAGGTGTTTGCAGTGTGGTTGTATGAGGTACTGACATTTAGACGTCATCTACAGAACATGTTCACGTCTTTATCGCACTGTTACAGGAAACTGAAGTCACTCTCCCACACCAAACACACAGGAGCTGCTGGTCCTCTGCTGCCTCGTGTGGTCACTTTGTGTCACTGTTAGCAAAGGATTCCAACATTAGAACTCAACAGCTCCTGTGTGTGTCATGTTAAAATCACTGATTTTCTCTATGGACTTTGGTGTTGGAGAGTGAGTGGTTTACAAACTTTTTTTGTGTAAAATGAAAGCGTCAAACACACATTGTTTTTTTCTCACAGTTAAAAAAAAAAGAAGGTGTTTTTTGTAAACAATCACTCTCACACCCACACACACACACACACACTCACTCACTCTCCCACACCAAAGCCCATAGAGAAAATCAGTGATTTTAACATCACACACACACACACACACACACAGGAGTTGTTGATCCACTGCTGCCTCCATCACTAAGTTCTAATGTCTTATTTTGTAAAATTCGGCATAAAAAATCCTTTGTTTAGATTGACCTCAGGGACACAAAGTGACCACATGAGGCAGCAGAGGACCAGCAGCTCCTGTGTCTGTCACGAGCTAAAATCACTGATTTTCTCTATGAGGTTTGGTGTGGGAGAGAGTTTCCTGTGTTCTTCAGATGTCGTACACTGCGCTGACGTGCTCTTGTGTCTCAGCTGGTGTTTTTAATCATGTCTTTGTTCTATGTGACAGTTCTGGATGTCAGCTGTTGCCACCACCATGCCCATCCCGTCCGGAGCCTTCATGCCTGTCTTCATACTGGGTAAGATTCTGTGTTCATGTAGCATCGTAAAAACATTCTGTACAACCAAAACTCTAATTAGGAAAAGTTCCTAAAGTTCTCACTTTTCTAAAAAACTCTCATAGACCAGTTTTGACAGGAATCTGTTTATCTGTTTGTTTACAACAACTTCTCGTGAATAAATTCATCTCACGGATGTTGTGTGTGTTTATGTTTGTGGTTTTAACAGCGTTGTCCTTTTGCCCGTTTATTTAATCATTTATTTAATGAAGGTGAAAACTGTGGAATGAGTTTAACATTTGTATAATTGTGAACACATTTGCTTTTGTTTTCTGTCTTTTTAAAATCCACTTTTGTAGTTCAACGACTGATTTACAGTCCGGTCTGTGACCCGCACTCAGGATTAATCTGTCCATTATTTTCTTAATTAATCGTTGAGTCAGTTTGTCATGACGTTACTCAAATGTCTTGTTTTTGTCCACAAACTAAAAATCATTCCGTTTTAATGATTTCTTTAAGAAACCAGAAAATATTCACATTTAAGAAGCTGAAAAATCTGAGAAACTGTTTTAAGTGGAAAAAAAACCTTTAAATAGTTTTAGACGTTTCATTTAATAATCAAATAAAGGTTTCAGCCCAATCTGTGACACCTGATATTATTTTGAAATTGATAAATTGTTTGGTAAGTGAATTAAAACTTAATTTTATGCATGTTATTCAATAATATACACGTAAATCTTCACTAAAAGTTTGGCAAAATTCAGTACATTAGTTTCGGGACTCTTGTTTTTAGTGGCCCTGTCTGTCTGTCCGTCCGTCTGTGTTTCTGCACTTGCCAGTATGACCAGCAGAGGCCGACAGAGGCTTATTGTGTGAGTGTGGTGAAGTCTTCCGTCTCTGTCTCGTTGTGTAGGAGCTGCGTTCGGGAGGCTGGTGGGTGAAATCATGGCCACGCTGTTTCCTCACGGGATCGTGTTTGACGGCATCTTGTACCGCATCATCCCCGGAGGGTACGCAGTCATTGGTTAGTTTCCCTTTCCTCCTCCTCTTTGTCAGAGTGTGTGGTCACTTCTTCTCTGACAGATACAGTGGGTACGGACACATAGAGGTCATAACTGACCATTCTGACACGTCCTAATTAAACATATTTGTTCAGTACGTCCTCCATGACCGGAGCACAGACTCAGTCTGATACAGTCACATACAGCAGCTGTTTATGCAGCGATCAGCGGTGGATCAGTGGTGCTGTCCTTAAGTGTTTTTAACTGATTTACAGTTGGACAGTGTTCGGCTCCATCCTTATGTAGGACGTCTCTTCCTGTGACGACACTCTCGCTGTTTTCTGCTCACGCTGCCATGTGTTTGCCTGTGTCTCATTTGCATATAAAGGGACCATGCACAACACCAAGCATTCTGAAAGGGGCGGGTTTAGCAGGGTTATTGAACTACTATGATGCTTATTATGGTACCTTATGGTATTTTGACCAAAGCATGTCACTGACATGTTCATTAGGACACCAGGGAACTATTTTAATGGGGGAAATAGGGTATAATGTCTCTCTGTACACCAAAAAGTTCAATCTTGGTCTCATCAGACCAGAGAATCTTATTTCTCATAGTCTGGTGGAGGGCTGCAGTGATAGTGGACTTTGTGGAACTTTCTCCCATCTCCCTACTGCATCTCTGGAGTTCAGCCACAGTGATCTTTGGGTTCTTCTTTACCTCTCTCACCAAGGCTCTTCTCCCACGATTGCTCAGTTTGGCTGGACGGCCAGGTCTAGGAAGAGTTCTGATCGTCCCAAACGTCTTCCATTTAAGGATTATGGAGGCCACTGTGCTCTTAGGAACCTTGAGTGCTGCAGAAATTCTTTTGTAACCTTGGTCTGATCTGTGTCTTGCCACAATTCTGTCTCTGAGCTCCTTGTGCAGTTCCTTTGACCTCATGATTCTCATTTGCTCTGACATGCACTGTGAGCTGTAAGGTCTTATATAGACAGGTGTGTACCTTTCCTAATCAAGTCCAATCAGTTTAATTAAACACAGCTGGACTCCAATGAAGGAGCAGAACCATCTCAAGGACAATCAGAAGAAATGGACAGCATGTGAGTTAAATATGAGTGTCACAGCAAAGGCTCTGAATACTTATGACCATGTGATGTTTCACTTTTTCTTTTTTAATACATTTCTACATTTCAGTTTTTTTTTCTGTCAAGATGTGATGCTGAGTGTTAGTGAGAAATAAAATGAACTTTTTTGATTTTAACAAATGGCTGCAATGAAACAAAGAGTGAAACATTTAAAGGGGTCTGAATACTTTCTGTACCCACTGTAAATGTCACATTTCACTCTGATCTTCTCTCCATGACCTTTCCTTCAGTCGTCCTCCTGTAGAACCTCATGTCTCTTATCTCTCCTCTCCCTCCGCCGACCTCCTGTGATCTTTTCTTTCTCCAATCATTTCCTGTCACTTCACAGATGATTTACACTCTCGTCTTGCTGCTCCTTCATTCATGTTTGGTTCTCCTGTTTTCTTCATTCTTTTTTATTCATCTTCAGTGTAATTGCTATATTTTACTCGTCATTGTGAGTTTTTATTTCATTATTATTACGTTCCCGGTTTATTCTCTGCTGAGTCTGTCTCCATCTCTTTCTTTCTCTTCTCTCAGCTTAAAGGGGATAATTGAAGGTTTTCTGAAGTGTGGTTGTGTTATACATGTTATACATGTTATAGTTGATAAAAACATGGCTGCTACTGTTCTATTCACTTAAAGGGGACATATTATACCCTATTTCCCCCATTAAAATAGTTCCCTGGTGTCCTAATGAACATGTCAGTGACATGCTTTGGTCAAAATACCATAAGGATGAAGAATCATAGTAGTTCAATAACCCTGCTAAACCCGCCCCTTTCAGAACGCTCGGTTTTATGCATGGTCCCTTTATATGCAAATGAGACACAGGCAAACACACACCCACTTCTTCCAGGGGGTTTCTGATTTGTCCTCTTTACAGCGCTTTACAGCTCTATTCCTCTCCCCCTCCCTCCACTAGCTCTCTGACAATATCAACATGTCAGCGTGAGCAGAAAACAGCGAGAGTGTCGTCACAGGAAGAGACGTCCTACATAAAGATCGAGCCGAACACTGTCCAACTGTAAATCAGTTAAAAACACTTAGGGACAGCACCGCTGATCCACCGCTGATCGCTGCATAAACAGCTGCTTTATGTGATTGTATCAGACTGAGTCTGTGCTCCGGTCATGGAGGACGTACTGAACAAATATGTTTAATTAGGACGTGTCAGAATGGTCAGTTATGACCTCTATGTGACCTTTTCATAACAATGTGTGTGTTTGTACGTCGCTGACTAAATACGGCGACCGCTGGCCGCAGTCTGATGTGAAGTGGTGCGAACACACGAACACACGTTTGCTGACTTTATCCGGCACATTAGCTTCATATATAAAATCCTCTGTAAAACACTGTGCTCCACTGTGCAGCCACCAACAGCACACTTGTCCCTCCGCGTTGACATAATACCGCTCTTCCTCTCTTGCCTGCACTCTCGCAGGGACAAGGTGGAGCTAAGGTGGAGCTCGCGAAGTAAATTTACTGGTGGGGCGGTAACATTCGAGGTGAAATGCGCATGCTGCCGTCATAAGTGCAGGGAATTCAACATGGAGTGTTTTATCTCCTATACTTACACTAAGGGGGACCACGAAAACATGACTGAGTATTCTTTTTCCACACTTTGGCGACTGGTAGGGCCTCCAGAGTCCCAAATCTAAGTATTAAAATGGTTAAAAAGTTCATTTTGCATAATATGTCCCCTTTAAATCAAGACTCGCCTCAGAAAATCTACGTCAGCTTAAGAACACGTTCACGTCTTTATCTCACTGTGAGACTGACTTTACAACAGGAAACTGAAGTTTGTAAAACACACACACACACACACACACACACACACACACACACACACACACACTCACTCTCCCACACACAAACACACACACTCACTCTCACACACCAAACCTCATAGAGAAAATCAGTGATTTGTCCTCTGTCGTTCCTCCGCTCATCATCATCTAATCCCTGACAGGGGCGGCGGCGCTGACGGGCGCTGTGACTCACACGGTGTCCACTGCGGTTATTTGCTTTGAGCTGACGGGTCAGATCTCCCACATCCTGCCCATGATGGTGGCAGTAATCCTGGCCAACATGGTGGCGCAGGGCCTGCAGCCGTCTCTCTATGACTCCATCATCCAGGTCAAGAAGCTGCCGTATCTGCCCGAACTCGGCTTTGGACACATGAGGTGTGAGAGGGTTTCACACTCACTGAAGCGGTGTGCTTCCTGTGCTTCCTGTGCTTCCTGTGCTTGCATTTTTCAAGGATTGATGTTGTTTGAGAGTGATTTTTACCCTTTTATTCCCCCTCACACAGTCAGTACAACATCTTTGTAGGCGACATCATGGTGAGGGACGTGAAATTCATATCGTCTCAGTCGACGTACAAGGAAGTTAAACTCCTGCTGGACTCGTCCTCGCTCAAATCAATCCCACTGGTCGACTCTAAAGGTAGAAAATGTTTCCTGTGTGTGTCTTCATTGTTATTATGACTTTAAATGATGTTTTGCCTCCAGAGTCCATGATCCTGCTGGGCAGCGTCGACAGCCTGGAGCTCCTGGCTCTCTGTGATTGGTGGTTGTCACCAGAGAGGAGGCTCCTCATGCAGGTGACGGAGTTAAAGATGAAAAATCAGATTTCATTCATGGATTTCTGAATTATAAGCAATAATCTTTAAGTCTTTTGAACTCATCTACAGTTGGCTTTGATTCTTGTGTTGGACGTTGAGGGTGAAGAGTGTAAATAAAGCTGTGTGTGTGTGTGTGTGTGTGTGTGTGTGTGTGTTGTGGACTCAGGAGCAGAACCAGAAACACAGCTGGGAGTCTTTCGCCTTCGTGGACGAGGAGGACGAAGACGACGAAGACAAGGTGAGACTTTTAAACACCCACTGAGTGTGTTTGTGTTTTTAACTTCATTTAGCCTAGGATAATGTGTTTGACTGCACTTTTATGTTTTTCCACTAGTGGCCACCGTCATTGTTGCTGCTGTGACTTTTCCCGTCTGCCTCAGCTTTAATAAGTTTGAACTTTATTCGCTTTATTTTCTTTGATTGTTTTTGTTTAATGCCGTTTTTAAATGTTCAATGTGTGTTTTTATGGCTTTTAATGTTCACGTAGTTAAACATGAGGTCTTTGTCTGCAGAACAGTCCAGTGGTGGAGGAGAGGAACGGCCCGCTGCCTCCTCCTAAACCTCAGGAGTCCTCATCAGACCACAACAATCCAGATCCAGGTGAGCTCAGACCACTACCCACCCACACACACACACACACACACACGTTCTCACTGTAGACCTTTTCTTTCAATGGCAAACAGTGGCATAGAAATAATAAATATTTTAAGATCAAACAGTAGATTATATTTTATTTTACAATGTTTTTATAGTGTATGGTGATTTTCAGATTATTTCACAGTGAATTTAACAGTATATTTTACAGTGTGTTTGTCCAGTATGTTTTACAGTGTATTTTTAACAGTGTGTTTTTCAGCGTGTTTTACAGCGTATTTTACAGCGTGTTTACGGTGTATTTTACAGTATATTTTTACAGTGTATTTTACAGTGTTTTTCAGTGTAATTTACAGCATGTTTTACAGTGTATTTTACAGTGTATTTTACAGCGTGTTGTACAGGGTTTACAGTGTATTTTACAGTGTGTTTTTCCGCTGTGTTTTACAGTATATTTTACAGTGTGTTTTCACTCTCAAACCTTTCATGAGTCCTCTGTGTGTCAGATTATACACAGATTATTTCTAGGCCGTATCAGCCACACTTACAGAAATGTAGATTTGATTTAAACGTGAATATTTCCTGGTTTCTTTGCTCCATGTAACAAAGAAATCATTTTCAGTTCAGTACATTGGAGAACATCATCATTTCCACGTTTGACAGCCACTGATCAATATTTCCTGACATTTTATGAACTGATCGACAAATCACTTTTCTTTGTCTGTGTTGTCTCCATGACGACCACTTTATGGCAGAGACACTGACGCTAACAGTTTGTGATTGTTGGCTCCTCAGCTCTGTTACACTGCAGATTTAAATCCTTCCGGGTCCTTGGTCACGTTAACGCTGGCCGGGGAGCATGCGGTCACTTTTTATTGTTTTTTTTTATTAATATTATGACTTCTGTATCCTGCTGCTTCTGGCTGCAGTGACTCAGCGTTTAGTCAGAGTCCAGATGGTGTCAGGAGCTCGCCACGTTCTCCTTCACAGCTTTACTGCTTTACTGGTGCTTGTGAGGAAAAACATTTAAAAAACAAACGTTTAGTTGGTCTAAGACAACACAGGGAATGACAGTAATCCAGATTAGAGAAAGGTCTGTGTTATTTTAGTGACATCTTCTGTGCTTGTGTCACAGATATAGGTCCTCTGCAGTCTGTGGGGAAGTCGCTCAGGAATCTCTTCACCTCTGCAAACAGACAGACAGACGGACAGTCCCAGGTGTGTGTGTGTGTGTGTCTGTCTGTGTGTGTGTGTGTGTCATGAGCAGAACAACAGAAATGCGGAGTCATTTTTTGGCAGCACAGAACCAAACACGTCGATATATTTAACCTTGAAAAACATGTAGTACAGTTTGGTGCACTGCTCTCACAGAATCAGAATTGGAGAATAAAATCAATAAAAATCCCACTGTAGAGTATCGCTAGTGAATATCGTGATTTCCATAAAAACGATGTTACCACGGCAACGCTGCTAAGTCAAATGTTTGCAAAAATAATCAAAATTGGACAGCAGTTGTTGACGAGTCAAAATGAATGCCTCCACAGCGCCCCCTCCAACATTTCAAATTTCCCTGACACACATGTTCATCAAGATAAGACAGAGAAAAGTCTGTTGGACCTAAACCCTTCAGGAAGGCAGCCATTTTGGATCAAACAGCCATTTTGAGCCAATGTTGTGGATTTGAGTGAATTCCTCCCAGAGATTTAATGCTAACAACTTCAAAGTTGGTGAGGTCACTCAAGACAAGATGGGGATCAATATTTATCAAATGCTTCACTTAATGTTATACGGTTTCAGCCGCTAGGGGGCGTTAGAGTTGTGCCTAATTCTGATGACTCAGCAAAAAGTGTGAAACACTTGTAAATGTGCGATCGATGGTCCGATCTCAACCAAACTTGCTATGACTGATGATTAGAGTAGTTGGATGGTGTCAAAGTAGCACCACACATCAGTAGTTGTTGGTTTTTTTATGTTATTATTGTGTAATTATTCAGCTGTGTTTTCTGCTCATCGACCTCGTCCTCTAACTCCCCACAGTCACGTCTCTCTCTTTCAGCCTCGCCTCGTATGTAAATGTAGAAAAATGTGGAGGCGGAGTTTATTTTTCAGCTCACGGCACATGGACCAAAAATACATTCAAAAATAATGAAATAAAAACATGGACAATGAGCCCACAGTTGCTGCTGCTGCTGATGACTCTGAGTCTCTGTTGTGTTTCTGGATTCAGTCCTGGTTATTGTTTTTCCAGCCATGAATGTCACGCACACACACACGCACACACACACGCACACGCACACGCACAGGGAGATTTCAAATTCATCCACAACTGGAATCTGGCTGTGAATCAGGTGTGTGTTACACACAATTAACACACACACCTGCTGAAACACACACACTGACCTTAAGTGTGTGTGTGTGTGTGTGTGTTAATTGTGTGTAATGAATTAATGCAACAACAACAGCAGCATGTCATTAGAGAAGTCTGCTGTGAAGCAAACACAACTGTTTATATATATATATATATATATATATGTATTTATGTTAAAAGACCTTTATTTTTATACAAAAACAGGACGTTTATACAGATAATGAAGATAATGAACGTGTGTCTCATGTCTGTCTGCAGGAGCCCTGTCCTTCTCCACTGTTGGACACAATGACACCAGAAGAGGTAAAGTGATGATGATGATAGAAAAAATCTAATAAAATCATAAAAATGGTTGATAAAGTAAACTCTGGAATATAAAAATAATCAGCATATTTCTTAAGTTTAGAGTGATGATATAAAGTAGAGGTTAACTGATATTTATTATCCTACGGCCGATAACGTTTTATGTCAATTATAAATGTCATTTTCAATAAAAATATCATTGGAACTAATGTATTATAAAAAAAAGATGAAATTACTTTTGAATGAAAAAAAGCATTTTGTGACAAAAACGTGTCATTTACATAATTATCTACTGACTAAATAAATATTACTGGCCAAAACTGGCAATTATTGCTCCACCTCTAATACAGGGGCCTCAAACATGCGGCCTGTGGGCCACACGTGGCCTGCCAGTGGACTTCATGCAGCCTGACATCAAGTGCGGCCGCCTCCTCATTTTTATAATAACAATAAAACATTAAGTTCCATTAAATTATGAATGACTTTGTCTGGTGTTTAAATGACAATGATCTACATGTTATTAATGATTGAGTTTGTTTTGTGAACTTTATTTGGTTCATAAGTGTGAGCTCTCGTTCAAACGCACTTATGAACACTTTAGTCTGTGTAAAATGTCACAGACTGGACCTTTAAAGGTTAAAACACACAAAGAATCTGCGTCAGAATCAGCTTCATTTCAATGCACTTGACCTCTGTGACCTTGTCTCTCATTGGCCATCACAGATCCAAGCGTGGGAAGAGGGTGAGATGGACAAGCCGATGGAGATCGACGAGATACGAGTCGACCCTTCACCTTTCCAGCTGGTGGAGAGGACGTCGTTACACAAGGTACGTGACAGGCAGAGGTCACACGGGTCACAGAGATCACAGAGATCACACGGGTCACAGAGGTCACAGAGATCACACGGGTCACAGAGGTCACAGAGATCTCACACAGGGTCACCACAGAGATCAGGGTCCTGAGAGATCACAGAGAACACACGGTCACAGAGGTCACACAGGTCACAGAGGTCACAGAGAGAACACTCGGTCACAGAGAGGTCAATCACAGAGATCACACGGTCTGAGGTCACACCGGGTCACTAGTCACAGAGATCTGCAGGTCACAGAGGTCACACAGGTCTTCACAGAGATCACAGAGATCACCTGAGATCACTGCAGGTCACAGGAGTCCTGGGGTCACAGAGATCACAGGTCACCTGGGTCACAAGGGTCACAGAGATCACAGAGATCACAGAGGTCACACGGGTCACAGAGATCACACGGGTCACAGAGGTCACAGTTATTTCACAGTAACGTGTGGTCCAGCGAGGACGAGCTCAGGGATTTATTCACTCGACGTTTATGCAGCGACATTTCATTCATCTGTCGCCAGCAGCAGCAGGTTGTTCATGTGTGGGAGTCGCCGTCTTCGTCCATTTATTTATGTAACAGTCGATATGAGACACCGCTTCTTTTTTAAACACTGAAATATGCAGAGTCACAGTTCATTTATATTCAGTGAAAACTGTGAGAGCAAACTTTATTTATACAAGTTTGAGTTTACAAAACTCTACATTTAAACTAAGACTTCATGCAGTCATGATATGACCCTCATGTCCTCACGCAACAGTCAGACTTTTATTCCATCACTCGTGTGTTTTATGTCGACAAACGCTCGTTGACTCATTTACACAGGGTTCAAATCGCCAAAATGTCCGACTTCCTGTTGAGTTGACGCCATGGTTACGTTCAACTTTTTTGTTTGTCTCGGTCGATAACGTCTTCATACCAAGTTTTGGGAAATTTGGTATGTGGGTTTTGTAATTCACTTTTTATTAGTTTTCAACAAGAAGAAAACCTAAACCAAAAAAAACTAAACCTAAACTTACACCTATACAAATGCATATAGAGTAAGACTGGTGACACCAGAAGGGTGCAACCCTACAATGTATCAAGATGCTGCAGTATAAGGGCCCCATATTTTCATATATAACTCTTCCTTATCTTGCAACCTACAACCAAGTCGTTTGTAGGAAGCAACCATCTCATCAAACCATTCCTTCACCTGTATAACTTCTTTTGTTTTACAGTGCCGCAACACTGTCCTGCATCCTGTAATAAGTGCTGTTCTACACCTTACTATCTGGTGGACAGTTAGTCCACTTCCCTTCAGTCCAACACCGAATAGACAAAGCAGCGGTTGTTGTAGCAGAGTAGAGGACATCACAGTGTTAATGAAGGAGATAATCTTACACCATAGTAAGTTTATCCTGGGGCATGAATACAACATATGAACTCAAGTACCACAAGAAGCGTCACATCTCCAACACAAGTCTGCATTTCTAAGTCCTAACTGTGCCGTTTTACATGGAGTCCAATAAGTTCTATTGATCATTTTATAGCTAATCAACGGGTCTGCATTTCCCTCGATACTTTAAACCATGATCCAATAATCTGCGCCCACGTTTCACCAGATTACTCTTCCCCGGTCTGGTTCGTATTTCAGTTCTAAATGTAAGCTGTCATTTTTTAAGGTGTGACAAGATACAACTCCGTAACTGAAGATATTTCCAGAAATCCATGTTTGAGAAAGAAAGAAACTGGTCTCTATCAAATAAATCCCCAATACAAACAATTCCCAACTGAACCCAACCAGCCCACGAAAAGTGTTTTTTACCTAAACTGAGGCTTTTATTGTGCCACAAAGATGTTGTGTTTGTAAAATTAGAATTTAAGCCCATGATTTTATGCAAGGTTTGCCATGTCTCTTGTGAGAAGGTGAGGATTGGGTTATCATAGGGCATCACACTGCTAGTTTGAGTAACAAAGGCCTGGGTCGGGTAGGGGTATGTGAGTTCCTTCTCTATAGTTACCCACACAGGCTTGGTCAGCTGTCATGTATAATTTGACAATTGTTTGAGACAGAAAGCATAATGATACCAGGCCATGTGGGGGAGGCCAAGTCCATCCCTGTCTGATGCTAGGTGGACAGACTCTCGATAGAGGCATCGCTTCAGACCTTGACCAGTTTATTTTATAACCAGAAACACCTGATAATGAGTCGCTCAGACTGAGGATGTGAGGCATAGTTGCTGATGGGCGCCTGCACAGTAACAAAATATCGTCCGCATGCAGAAGCAGTTTGTGCTCCTTAATACCCATTATATTATTATTTTGCCTAATAGCAATTGCTAACGGTTCAAGAACCAGAGCAAATATTAAGGGGGACAAGGGGGCAACCCTGCCTTGTCCCTCTATGAAGCTGGAAAGGGGGAGACCTCCTGCCATTTGTTACTACAGATGCCTTGGGATCATAATATAATAATCCAACCCAGTTAATAAAAGCAATACCAAATACCATGTGCCAGGAGACACGGGTCCAGTTAACCTTTAACCTTTACATGTGTTCGGACTGTGGGAGGAAACCAGCGCACACACACAGGGAGAAAATTTAAAAACTATGGACCGTGGTGATCTGTCCACGGTGTGACCCCCACGTGACCCTCATGTGCAGGATGAAGAGGTAGAAGATGGATGAATACTGGAAAGCAGAGAAGTCCTCAGCACTGTGATTCCTAAACTAAAATGTGGAAAAGTGAAAAAGGAGCAGAAAGAAGTCACTCACTGAACATTTTTGTGACGATTCTACAGCCATACAATCACAATCAATCATCAGAGAGTTCAAAACCTCTCACAGGATTTGCAAATATTTGCTGATTGTCGTAAAAACACCCTGAAAGGTCTGGTTATTTAATCTGTTCTCTTGATAATATCTACAACTTTCTGCTTATTCATGTAAAAAAACAACGACGACTTACACACACACACACACACACACACACACACTGTAAACTGCGACCTCAGGACTTTTTCTTCTGCCTCTGATGCTGACGCGGGGGCTCTGGAAATTGTCTTCAAGTCACAGACGGCTGCTGCAGGGTGGAGGAGGAGCGCTTGTTTTGTGGTAATTTGACGCGTGACCTTCTCTCTGCAGACTCACACCCTCTTCTCTCTGCTGGGCCTCAGTCACGCGTACGTGACCAGCATCGGTAAACTGGTGGGCGTGGTGGCGCTGAAGGAGGTAAGAACCTCGATCCAGTCAAGGTCGTCCAAGACCACAACGCTAACTAACAAGTGCATTTAATGACGTTAATATTGATCCACAACATTTTAATCCTGATTTATTTACACTCAAAAACCTGTTGAGTTTATGCTTTATTTCTCTTTCAGGGACGGATATCATAGTTTATCTGACTTTATACAAATACACTAACAGCATTAATTCACTGTCAACCATGACGTACATTAAGGAGAAGTTCAAACACATCTTCCTCTTCCTCTTCTTCTTCCTCTTCCTCTTCTTCTTCTTTCTCCTCTTCTTCTTCACGTGGTGTGTGGTTGTGAGAAGAGAGTAGCAAGGAGAGCTAAAAACTCATATGTATATACAGTGCCGTGAAAAAGTAGTCATACCCCTTGAAATTTTTCACATTTTGCCACAACAACTTAACTTGAATATTTTTAATTGAGATTTTATGTGATCGATTAACACAAAGTAGCACATAATTGTGAAACGGAATTGTGGAACGGAAATGATACATAGTTTTTAAAATTTTAAGCAAATAAAAATCTGAAAAATGTGTATTTAGCCCCCCCTGCATCAATACTTTGTAGAGCCACCTTTCGCTGTCTTTTGAGCTATGTCTCTACCAGCCTTGCACACCTCGACACTAAAATGTTTGCCCATTCTTCTTTGCCAAATAGCTCAAGCTCAGCCAGATAGGATGGAGAGTATTTGTGAACAGTAATTCTTAAGTCCTGCTACAGATGCTCAATGGGATTTAAGTCTGGACTTTGACTGGGCCAGTTTAACACATGAATATTCTTTCATCTTAACCATTCCATTGTAGCTCTGGCTTTATGTTTAGGGTCATTGTCTTGCTAGAAGATGAATCTCCTTCTCAGTCTCAAGTCTTTTGCATCCTCCAACAGGTTTTCTTCCAGGATTGCCCTGTATTTAGCTCCATCCATTTTCCCATCAACTCTGACCAGCTTCCCTGTCCCTGCTGAAGAAAAGCATCCCCACAGCATGATGTTGCCACCACCGTGTTTCACAGTGGGGATGGTGTGTTCAGGGTGATGAGCAGCCACACATAGCGCTTTGCATTTAGGTCTCATCTGACCAAAGCACCTTCTTCCACATGTTTGCGGTGTCCCCTACATGGCTTGTGGCAAAAGTTTTTTTTTTTTACATTTTTTATTTTTGTTTTGTGAGAGCATTATATTATATATGTATTATAGCATTACAATACAGCAATTACTTTAGTTTCAAATAACATACAATGGTATATTTCCGCCACTCACAATTGAAATCTTTGTGTACAAAACAAGAAACAAAACATAGAAAGTCAAACGAAAGTATACTTGAGAACTCAAACAAATTGGGAAAGATAGACGTATATGAAAGAGCAAATAAAGAAATGTCCACCAATAAAACAATACACACTAGTCGTTAGGCCAAATAAAACATTCAAAAATAAAGCACAAAAATAGCATTACAGGATCATCCATTCAATACTTCTGTCTGTTCAAAACTAACATATCTTACCCATTTGGCCCACAATTCGATAAATATGTTTTTCTGTAGGCGAATGGAGATGGTAATCTGTTCCATGAGGTAAATGTCGCTTACTATACTTATCCACTCCTGCACTGTGGGCGGATCAGGGAGAAGCCAACGCCGTGTCAGTGCTTTTTTACCAGCGCTTATCAAAATACGAAATAAATATTCATCATTTTCGCCATCAGCTTGCCTGACCTGTGAATCCTATTTCCTAAAAATAATGCAGAAAAGTGCGTTGGTAGATTAGTATTAAACATGCTGCCTAATAATGGTGTCATAAAAAAGTGGATCAAACACTTCCAGCCAAACTCCCGCCATACATGAGAGCTGGTACATTTCCACTGGGATTGGCAATCCTCCTCAGATATTGTTAGATTACCCCCTCTCTCCCATTTTTCCTTCCTGTACTGTGTGTTTTTTTAGACAGTAGACCCTTATAAATTCTAGAGATGACAGCCTTATTCGATTTACTTTGGTAAGCATCAATAAAAATGATCGATATCGGGTCCTTTCTGATATGTTCAAAGCAGTTACGTACTTGGAGGAATCTAAAAAGATCTGTCCTTTCAAGGTTACAATCTTTTCAAAGTTTTTAAATTGTCCCTTTTCTGTGAGAGAGTAGTAAGTCGTTATTCCTTTCAAAATCCATGATTTAAATCCCTTATCTATTGTGTTAGGCCTAAATTCCGGATCATAGGCACACCATTGGATTATCTGTAATTTATTACTTAATTTATACTCGTCTTTTATCATATTCCAGATTTTTAGCTGTGCTTTGATCCATGGGTTCAGTGCCTTGTCTATAATATTGTATTTGGGCGTCAATCAGAGTGGAGAGTTCGATATCTTTCCATCTGGCTCGAAAGGATGGGTTACAATTAATCAGGGGTTTAATCTGAGCTGCATAAAAATAATCCCTAAAATTAGGTAGTGCTATCCCCTTTTGCTTCTTTGGAAGTTGTAAAATTTTAAACCTAATCCTGGGTTTTTTTACCCTGCCAAATAAATCTGGAAATAATCTTGTCCAGTTCAGAAAATTGTTTTGAGGAAATTTCTACAGGGAGTGCCTGGAATAAGAAGAGATATCGTGTGATATTCATTCTTACAGAATCAATTCTGTGACTGAGACTAAGAAAAGAAACTGAGTTCCATTTATGCATGTCTTCTTTAATTTTTGTTAACAGGGGGCCATCATTTATCTCTGCCAGTGTTCAAATTCTTTTCGGCAGGTTTATTCCTAGATGTTTTAATGAATTTTGATCCCATTTAATATGGAATTTGTCCCTAAATTGCTCTGTGGGTTGGTAGTTGTTAGTCAAAATTTGTGTCCTTTGTATATTTAATTTATATCCTGAATAACTACCAAACGTTTCTAGAAAGACTATTAATTTGGGGAGTGAATTAGGAGGGTCACTTAAATAAACCAAGACGTCGTCAGCATATAGCGCCTTTAATACTCTGAGTCCGTCTTATCCACTGAGCTAGGGGCTCTATATAGAGTGCAAATAGCAGGGGCGAAATCAGGCATCCCTGTCTCGAACCACGTTCTTGTCTAATAGTATCTGAAAGGTAACCATTTATTTTTATCCGGGCCGATGGTTTGTTATATAATGTACGGATCCCTCTAATAAAAACGTTGTCCATGCCAAATCTTTCTAAAACTTTATAAAGGAAAGGCCAACTTACCGAGTCAAAGGCCTTCTCTGCGTCTAGACTAACTAAACAAGCTTCAATATTATTATTTTGGATACGATGTATTAAGTGTAATGATGGCCTGATGTTGTCGTGAGTCTGTCTTTGTGAGATAAACACAAAGACAGGTTGTTCTGGAACAACCGGGTGCCGTCATCATAAAAATTCTGCATCTTTGCAGGGTAGGGCGTCTGAAACTTTATTTGTTTTTCCTTTAGCACCTTTTTGGCCTTGATGTATTTACTGCGTTTCTTTAACACTTCAGGAGGAAAGTCATAGTCGACATAGAAACGAACATTGTCGTAAAGCACCTTCTTTTTCTGCCACACTCTCTTTATCACTTCTTCTTTGATCTGCCAGCTGCCGAACCTGACCACTATGGAGCGAGGTTTTGCCTGTGGGCCGGTGGGCTTCAGTGCCAAAGCTCGATGTGCCCGTTCAATCTTGAGGTCTCCGTCAAGTGGGAAGTCGAGTGAAGTTTTCAACATGTTATTCAGGAAACCATGTCAGTGCCCTCTATGTCTTTGGGTACTAACGTTGTTGTTGCTAGAAGCACGGTCTCCGTTTCATCTATTCTCCCTTCTACCTCGTCCAGTCTGTCATTCGCTCTCTTCAACTCCTGCTTAATGTCAGAGAGTTGCTCCCTGTTATCTCTTCTGAACTCACAAATTTCGTTGAAGATACTTTTGAGGCTAGCATCGGGGATATTGTCCTCCCGTGGGTGTAAATCCGGAGAGCTGCTTCGCCTCGAGTCTGGGTCGTCTTCTGTTGAACCCATGTTTAACCCACTTCAAGTAGTAACCCCTTTCCTCATTCTTTTATGAAATACCCACCAGGGTTAACAAAATCAAGTTTTTTGGGGGTTAATTGGTAAAACGGGGAGCTAAAAGTTCAGGCTGCCATCCTCTCGACACCGGAACCACAAACGGGACTTCTTATGCCTTTCTTTCAACAATGGCTTTCTTCTTGCCACTCTTCCATAAAGGCCAGATTTGTGGAGTGCACCACTTATAGTTGTCCTGTGGACAGATTCTCCCACCTGAGTTGTGGATTTCTGCAGCTCCTCCAGAGTGACCATGGGCCTCTTGGCTGCTTCTCTGACCAGTGCTCTCCTCGCTCGCTTTGTCAGTTTAGGTGGACGGCCATGTCTTGGTAGGTTTGCACTTGTGCCATACTTTTTCCATTTTTGGATGATGGATTGAACAGTGGTCCTTGAGATGTTCAAAGCTTGTGATATTTTTTTATAACCTAACAATGCTTTAAACTTCTCCACAACGTTATCCCTGACCTGTCTGGTGAGCTCCTTCTTCTTCATGATGCTGTTGTTCACTAGTGTTCTCTAACAAACCACTGAGGCCTTCACAGAACAGGTATATTTATACTATGAGTACACACAGGTGGAGTCAATTTACTAATTAGGTGACTTTTGAAGGCAATTGATTGCACTGGATTGTATTTAGGGGTATCAGAGTACAAGGGGCTGAATACAAATGCACACCACACTTTTCAGATTTATATTTGTTTAACAGTTCCACTTCACAATTATGTGCTACTTTTTGTTGGTCTATCATATAAAATCTCAACTAAATACATTCAAGTTTGTGATTCCCTCATTACTCCCCTGCACTAGTTCTCTGACAATATCAACATGGCAGCGTGAGCAGAAAACAGCGAGAGTGCCGTCACAGGAAGAGACGTCCTACATAAGGATGGAGCCGAACACTGTCCAACTGTAAATCTGTTAAAAACACTTGATTTTGCATAATATGTCCCCTTTAAGAGGTTGTGAAGGGGAGAATCCTCACAGTTAAAGCTGAGATTCAAGAATTTTGTTTTATTTTTATTAACGTCTACATTCCAAACCGAGGCCCAGAGCGCTCAGTTGTTTTTAACATCTTAAAAAATTACCTATGTCTGTGTGGACAGGGACAGTGTGTTGTCATGGGGCGGCGACTGGAACTGCTGCACAGATCTTCTAGACAGGACTGGTCAAGAGCTGCACCCTCAGTCAGCTGCTACTTTAAAACAGCTTCTAGCAGAGGCGGACTTAGTAGATGTATGGAGGATGAAGCAGCCGTCAGTCAGACAATACATCTGGGTAAGAGTTGTAGGAGGTGTGGTCAGTGCAGCCAGGTTGGATAGGGTTTACCTGTCATTTGATTTTATTAATAGAGCTGCCACATGCTACACCCTCCCAGTAGGTTTTACTGATCACCATGTCCTATGCATGGAGTTTGTTTTATTAGCCAATGGCAATGTCAAATCCTTTTGACATTTTAATGTTAAACTTTTATCTGACTGTGTTTTTAGTCAAATTCGTTCTGGGTATACTGAAGGTCAAGGAAGGAGTTTTCCCCCTCGAGTCAGTGGGGGGAGGTTGGGAAAGGCCAATTTTTACACTGACTTGTTTAATAAAGAGAACTGTGATCTGGATTCTGTTACGGAGCTAACCCAAGATCTTCCGCAGCTGAGTCCAGAAGAACACTGTAGCTCAGACATCAGTCTGGATGAACTATCGACTGCTGTGTCCACAGGAAATGGCCACAGGAAAGGCTCCTGTGGCTCCTGTGATCGACGGACCTGTTGACTTTTAAAAAAAATTTCTGGACAGAGTTGGGACCTGACCTGTTGGATGTTAAAGAATCTTTTAGTAAAGTTACTTTACCAGCTTTCTGCAGGCGAGCAGTGATCTCCCTCCTGCCAAAGAAAGGAGATCCCACATCTGTAAGTAATTGAAGACCAGTTGCACTATTGTGTTCGGATTATAAGATCCTCTCTATGTTTTATCAAACAGACTGACGGCTTTTATCGATCTATTGATTGGAAGGGATCAGTCATACTGTGTCCCTGAACGGTCCATGCTGGACAACTTGTGTTTGATGAGAGACTGCTAAATGACATGTAATAATGTAATGATTGTATCTATTGATCAGGAGAAGGCCTTTGATCGTGTAGACCACTGTTTGTTGTTTTCTACACTTGGAGCGTATGGTGTTGGGGAGCACTTTCTGTCATGGGTGAAGCTGTCATACAACAATGCTTGTTGTGTAATAAAGGTGGGGGAGGTCTTAGTCGGCCTATCCCAGTTAAGAGGGGGATTATTCAGGCCACCGCTACAGTGTGGCTATCGAGCCACTCCTCCAAAGACTGAGGTCCATGCTGGGGGGCCTCTCTCTTCCAGGGCTGGCTGACAATGTAAATATTTTTGTCCGGGACCAGGGGGACGTCAGAGAACGGGGGATTCCTTCAGGTTTCAGGCTGCTCAGAAGCTGCTGTATGGCTGCTCTCAATGTTGGCTAGCTCCTGCCCAGACTGGACAGGCATCTGTTTCTACTCGAGTCCCATTGCGACCTACTTGGACTTACTTCCTTCTATAGGTCAGTGATGGAGGCTTGGAAGACTTTGGACATCATCTGGCCTCTTAACCCTAGGCCTGGAATGTGGCTGTTCAAGAACACTTTCCTGCCCAGCGAGATGCTCTTATCAGTGTCTGTGAGGACTCGGTTCGTCAAAGCTGGTGTCATCAAATTAGGACACCTAATGAAGTCACCACCCATGGCACTGGCTGAAACACTGAACATCAGGTCCTCCATACTGATAGGGAAGGCTATTGGGGAGGTGTTGCTTGCCCTGTCTGCTCCTTTGGTGGCCTTTGTCCAGGTTGGTTGAGCAGGGGAGTGAGGGCTCAATATACATGTTTCCATCACTCGCCGTTAAACCTGCTGTGGGAGAGTGGCCTCCTTCTCTCCATGAAGACTCCGGTCCTTGGCAATTTCATCACCTGTGGGAGAAAACAGCTGTACCCCAGCTGTGTGAAAGTGCTGAGCTTTGGTTCTCTGTCAGGCCTCAGAGAATCCAAATGTACTGAGGTTCTTGATGCGGACACTCCCCCTAAAGGCTGCTGGTGGCTCCTGTATAAGCCTCCTGTTGAAAAACGGATGGTTGACCTCCAGTGGAGCCATAGACGGAGCTATAGCTACAAACAGATACAGAGCTCGCCTGGATCCTAGCACTGGGGAGGGGTGTCCCTTTTGTGGGCAGACAGAGACTCTAGAACACTGTGGTTTCATGTCCTTGTTTGGCAGACTTGTTTTTGCACAGGTGGGTAGAGGCTCTGGGAGAGGTGTTTTCTGCTTCCATTTTTGTTTTTGGGTTGAGGTACGCTGTTAAAGAAAGACGGACAATGGTTCTTATCAATTTCAATTAAAGTCTTCTTCTTCCTCTTCCTCTTCCTCTTCTTCCTCCTCCTCTTCACATCCACGATGTTGCATAACTCTTCTGTCGTTTTAAAACATCTACTGATTCTGTCAAATTTTGTCACTTTTTTACATTTTTCTTTCTTTCTCTTGTGGCTCTCCTCCCCTGTCCTTTTATCTTCCTCCTCCTCCTCCTCCTCCTCCAGCTCCAGAAGGCCATCGAAGGCTCCACGCGCTCCGGCGTTCGCCTCCGCCCGCCTCTCGCCAGCTTTCGTGACATCAGTAAACACAAGTCTGTCTCTCAGCCTCCGACCTCCTCCCCCACCACCTGTCCTCCTTCCCCTACCATCTCTGCATGCCCTCCCTCAGCTCCCACTGCTCCCCACTCCTCCTCCTCCTCGTCTTCCTCCTCATCACCCCACCACCACCACCTCCACCTCCCTCAGCAGAATGAGACAGAGGTGTGGGTAGGCAAGGAGGTGGAGGAGGAGAGGAGCAGTGATGGTAGCGGTGTCTGCACCTGTGGCTCACACAGCAGGAGCTGCAGCTCCAACAGTAACCTCACCCTCCCTCCCTCCTCCACTCCTCCCCCAGTGCCTCCCTCCTCCCTCAGGCACCTACAGGGACTCCTGCAGGGGGACGAAGACAGCGACGACGAGCCCATGGTTTAGTTTAGTGCACATTTTTTTTATAATGATATTTTGTTACAGTTTCTGTTTTTACTTTGTTTCTCTGGTCTTTTGAACTCTTTGACCGGTTTCATGGCTGGTTTCTCAGACCTCTGCTCTGTTTCTGTGCATCTTTACTTCACTTTCTTTCTTTTTTTGAACACATGTAGGTGTGGCAGAAACCAGGTTCTATGCTAGTGGAAATACAAAATAACTGCCGTGCTGAGGAGAGGCGGAAACACGGCATAAAGACTGGTTACAGCAGATTTTTACATGACGACTGAAAGACTGAGGAATCACATTTATTCACGACTGACGACACACCCAAATTTAGCATTTAAACTGAATTAGGGGCCGAAACCTATTGTTAATCCTTCAGATTATTCTTCTAGCTGTGTCTTTGTGGTAATATTTGAGGACGTTAATGAGCATAAAAACCCTTGAAACTTGGCACAGAGGTCAGAGGTCAGGTCTGCCGAAAATGTGATATTGGCCTGGACCCGTGTGTCGCTCTATAGCGCCCCCTAAGATGAAAACAGAGGCAAAATTGAGTTGCACCGAATTTCCTGAAACCTGGTGTGAAGATGTTATCGACCAAGACAAACAAAAAAGTCGACCGTAACCATGGCGTCAACTCAACAGGATGTCGGCCATTGGCGACACAAGAGACACAAACACGTGATCATTATTATTCTGTAGCTTTGCAGGTATTTTGGAATAAAAGTGAAGACTGTTGAGTCTCCACACGACTGCGTGCAGTCCTAGTTATTTTACTCTTATTGTCTCTAAATATTCAACAGATAAAAGATTAATAACGTCTGGACTGAAGGAGTCAGATTTTAAATGTAGTCAGGATTTGCTTTGACTCGACTAATCTTTACGATCTTAATCAGATGATGACGCAGCTCAGTCGACCGAGGACGACGGGCCTCGGCCTCACAGACCACTTCTAAACTGTCCAAACTGTGGACGTGATCTCGTCTCTGTGGACGCGATCTCGTCCAAACTGTGGACGTGAGAACCGACGCCACCCAGTAATAAACATGACAGGGGTGACGTTAACAAACACAGATAATCCCGTGGGAATATTCAGATGTCAGATTTGTTTAACGCTCGTTAAACCTTCTTAAAGTTTCTTTGTGATTTTCTTTAAGTGTTAAATAATAAAAAAAAAGACCTTTCTTGATCTTTTGACCTTCACCACTCCTTAATCTCAGGTGCTGTTTAAAGTCTTTAAAGCTGCAGATTAAATGGGAAGCTTTTTTTCTTCTTTTCTTTGAATTATGATGTCTGTTTCTTAAAGTTTGTTTGTTTTTATTTATTTAATCTTTTAGTCGACACAAATGTTGCAGCAAAATCTGTATAAACCTGAAGACTGTAGGAAAATAAAGTTTTATTTAGTCAACAGTTGATTTGAACTTTGTTTACGTAAATATGTGTTCAGCCTGTTTGGATAAACTCGAGACAGAGAGGAAACTCAAATTAAGATTAAAACTACGTCTCTTTGTTGCAGGTTCATCTCATGGGGATTACCAAAACATCTACGTACAGTATGTCTCCAGATTAGATCAGATTAATCCAAGGCAAAGATGTAAAGTGTAAAGGTTTGTGTCACCCAAGGTAATCCCAAATTTCCTTGGGGTGACAAGAATATCCAATCTACTCATGTGATTAGATTAGATTACATTTATGTAAAAAGATTGAAATATTCTCACTCAAAAAAACTCCAGTCTTAGATTAATCCAACACAAAGACCTGAAATTCAAACTCTGAGTTAAAATTAGATCAGACTAGATTAGAAGAATCTAAAGCAAAGATATAAAGTTCAAACATGAACATTTTAAAGAATGATCGAAGATCTGTGTCACCCAGAGTAATCCCATCTATGTATGGGATTAGACTAGAATTTTGTGTTGGATTATTTTTATCTACTCCACAAAAATATCCTCACTCAAAAATGCTTCAAAGTAAATTAAACTCACATCTACTCCTGTCTTCTGTGAGATTAGACCAGATTAGATTAATCCAACATAAAGACCTGAGGTTCAAACTCTGAGTTAAAATTAGATTAGACTAGTTTGAAGGTTCATCCTGGATTCACACAAATAATCCCATGGAATATTCAGATGATATAGGTTTACTGATTAGATTAACTTAATCCAACACAAAACATGAGGTTCAAACTCTTGAGTTAAGATTAGATTAGGCTAATCTGATAGAGCGTTCAAAAATGACTATGTCGTGTTTAATGCGACTGCACTGTAAATGAATCTTGTAGGCGGAGCCTGTGGGACAGAACATCACCAGAGGAAACAGTTAGTATTTCCCAGATTATTTATATTTTACACACGGACAAAGCGACATTCACACAAACAAACATACGTACATACATTCATACAAATACATCACCACTTTATTTTATATTTTCTCTCTTATTATAAAAAGAAATGAGTTATATTATTACTTTGTATACTGAGTTACGCTGTGGGGGCGGGGCCACTGTTGAAAAGCATGCACTTTCTTCTTTTTTTTTGCTTTTGTCCAGATCGCGAGTTTTTCAAATGAACTCCGAGTGCTGCGTCACACACACGCTCTCAGATTATCGGACTGGAACGTCAGAGCGTCTCACCTTCACCTCAGGTAAACTGTCATTGAGAAACCTCCTCCTCCAATAACCCCCCCACACACACACACACACACACACCTCTGCTGCACTCGGAGGTATTTGCAAATACTGTGTGACCGTGGTGTTCGTGTTTTATTGCATTGATTTTATTTAATGTTTTTAAAGGAGTAGTTCAGGTGTTTCAAGTGTGACTGTGAGGAAACCTTAATCACCTTAAGTCTAGGTTATCTTAAGAACACGATCACGTCTTTATCTCACTGTGAGACAGACTTTTCCAACAGGAAACTGAAGTTAGTAAACCACTCACTCTCCCACACCAAACCTCATAGAGAAAATCAGTGATTATAGCTCACGAGGACACAGGAGCTGCTGGTCCTCTGCTGCCTCGTGTGGTCACTTTGTGTCACTGATGTAAGTCAAAACAAAGGCTTTTCAAAGCCAAAGTGACAAAATCAGACATTAGAACTCAGTGATGGAGGCAGCAGTGGATCAACAACTCCTGTGTGTGTGATGTTAAAATCACTGATTTTCTCTCTGGGCTTTGGTGTGGGAGAGTGAGTGATTTACAAGCTTCAGTTTCCTGTTGGAAAAGTCTGTGTAACAGTGAGATAAAGACGTGATCGTGTTCTTAAGATCAGGCAGCCATGTTTGCATGAGTGTCGGTACATGTATAAAAACACTGAACTAACCCTTTAATAACGAGGTCCTTTCTTGTCCTACCTTCTTTTTTTCATGATTCACACAGCTAGGTCCTGGTTTTTGGTCCAAACTCTTTTAATCCTCCTTGTCCTCACTCAGCATGTCTCTGAAGTCTGTGATGTCTCTGAAGTCTCTGAAGTCTGTGATGTCTTCAGTTCATCGTCACAAACGTTTTATTCCACATTAGAGTTTTGAGACTTCCTGACTTCCCAGGTCTCCCTCTGAAGAACTCCTGGTCTCACTCAGAGTGGGGTAAGTAGCGGGGGGCGGGGTTTGGGATAATAGCATGAATGATTATTGTGGTGTTTATCCGTTTGTTTTCAGTTGGTGACGACGACGACGACAGCCGAGCCGTCCTCCACCTCCTCGTCCTTCTCCTCTAGCGATCGGACGACGCAGGACGAGGACGTCACGTCAAACGACGTCCTCTCTGCCACGGACTCGGCGCTCTGTCCCGGGCTGGACCCTCTGGTCGCCAGGGCGTCCTCTCTCAGCGGGGACGGGGTCAAAGAGCATGGCTCTGGCTCTAAGGTTAGTGTGACGTCTTCTACCTGTGACAGGAAGACAGGTAAATAATAAATACGTGTTCCAAATGTCCTCACACGACCAAGTGAGGACATTTGGACATTTTTGTTGAAGCAAAGATTTTTCCTCAAAGTGAGGACATATCATCTAAGTGAGGACATATTATTTAAGTGAGGATATTTCATTTAAGTGAGGACATTTCCTTTAGTGGACATTCTGTCGGGGACATGTTGGTCCTGCTCCCGTCAGACGTGACTCACCTTGGTCAGCTCCTCCTCGTCTTCGCGCTGCTCAGGAAAGTCCTCTGACTCTGTCTCAGGCTCCTCCCCGACCGTCTCCACCATTCCTCCGAGCATGTCCGCCATCTGTCCACTCAGCTGTCCTGCGATGTCCACCTGCAACCCACCGACATGCTGTCGTTAATACACTGGGACAATGGGGAGTCGACGGGTTTTTACCCTCTGAGGACAATCCCCGCCGACGCCGGTGCTTCAGCTCCGGGGTTACCATGGCAACAGAACACAAGCAGGAATCAGAGCGTCTCCCTGTGAGGGGACGTCAGTGTCTCACATGTCTCAAACCCGTCCACTTTACAGCATGCTACTCTGAAACCAGGACTCGTCAGAGCCGCTGCAGGCCGTCATGCAGACTCTGATCCATGCACACTGACTTCTAGCGTCCTGTCTCCTACCTTGCCGCCTTCCCTCGCATCCTCTCCCCCATCATTCACTGCACTACAGACGTGTGTGTGCTACATATGTCTGCTGACGTAAACAAAGCCCAGAGCCAGGAGACAAAAAGACACACACACACATGAATGTCAGCACAGCAGAGCAGGAAAAGCCCGGTCCAGAAGAAACAAAGACCAGAGGGGACATGTGTCCTCGTGTCCTCGTGTCCCAGTGACCTCAGCGACTGTCAGAATATTAAACATCACATCGTCACGTCCTCCACAAACCGCTTGGACTCAGACGTTTACCTGGTGTGCCTCGATCTGCGCCGCCCCCCACAGGTCGGCCAGGCGGGGGTGGGTGGGGGGGCAGAGGCTGTGGATGGTGCTGTTGGGAGTGGCTTGCAGGGAGTGGGAGGCGCTGTGTAGCCTGTGCTCCATGGACTGAAGGAGGGAGACAGAAAAGAAATTAAGATTTAGATCTGACAAATGAACCTGAGGCCAGTGGGCGTGGTCTGGAGAAATCATGACACTTAACAGAACACTCATCATCTCATTTAAATGCATTAAGAACACGATCACGTCTTTATCTCACTGCGAGACAGACTTTACAACAGGAAAGTGAAGTTTGTAAACCACGAATGGTGACATAAATACATAAAATCATTCTTTAAACAGCAAACACTTATAAACGAATGCAGATTTGATGAGATTAGTCTTTTATGAAGAGGCTGAAACCTGTTATTTCTCTGCTGACTCGTTCATATGACTAAGCATTTTCTAAATTTCTCAATTTTTTTTCCCCTGGAACAAAAAACCCCACAACCACGCGCTGGAGATTGTTGCCACAGCGAACGTCGCCCGCAGCTCCTGACATTTTCCAAAAGCCTCACAAACATTCACCAAATGTGCTTTTCTTCTTTTTAGTCAATAATAATAGTCTTTTTAAATATGAGTCACAGATTTTGCTGCAGGGAAGAAAAATGTGTCCTTGACTGATTCTGGGTTTTGGTTTAAATGTGATGTAATATATTCACTGATGGTCGTGGATCAGTGCTCTTTCTCTGAGACGCTCACTCTGACCTTCTCATGTTATTATTTCTCAGCTCTCGCTGATTTAATAAGCTGTGAGAGAGGAGACACATCACAGCTCCTCATGACTCACTTCATTAGCACAAAAGCAACAAATGTCACACACAGTGTCTGCTCTCCCACAAACAGTAGCTGTATTTTCTCTGCTTCTGTAAACGGCCTCTTATTTTTGTGCCAGAGTTAACAACAGAGACGGATCCAGGCTGTAACACGGCAAAAATAGACTTCCGTGGAAGTCAAATAGACGTACAGACTTGTAATCATGGATGTGTTGCGTGTTTGTTGGGGAGATGTAATCTAAACCGTGTCGGCCACCAACACTTGCTCTGAGGCACGCGCAAGCGTCCGCCCCGCAACACCCCCCCCCTCCCATATACTACACGTGAGCCCCCCGAAACCTGCGGTATAGTGCCCACACTGGACTTTTTGAAAGACATTTGGCAGGTGAATGCTCTGATACATGTTCTGATATCGACTGTGAATGAGGACATGAGACGAGTGTGAGACAGATAGACAGATGCTTCAGGCTCAGCAGGAGGAGCAGGTTATGTTGCCAGGGTAACTGACTCAGCGTTAAGATGAACTGGCTTTGTGAAACCGAAAACCGATAAGTTTCCATCATCTCAGGGTTAACTAACACTAAGCCTGCTTTACTGAAACGGGCCTCTGTTGTTGTTGTTGTTGTTGTTGTTGGTACTGACCTGGGGCATGTTTCACAAAGCAGGTTCAACAAACTCTGAGTTAAACCTTAACTCTAGGTTCACTCTGAGCTGTCAAACTCTGAGTTTTGAGCCAGTGGGGTCTCAGCCCCCCTTAATGACACATGAGCTTCCCTGGAAACATGATTTGTGAGATTTTGGGGGCGTCTGTAAAATATTGTTTTTTGATTGATTTGATTAAGAGTTGATGTGTGTGTGGAGGAAGTAGACGTACAGGCTTGTAATAATGGATGTGTTGAGTTGAGTATGTACCTAAACCGCGTCGTGCCGCGCCGAGGCGAGTAGAGCTGGTGGAAGTACGCCTCAAGGCATGTGCGAGTGTCCGTCCCGCAACCACAACCCCCCCCCAGGGTATAGTTCGCACACCGGAAGTAACATCTGATTGGGATTTCGATCTTTTGAAAGACGTAAATTTCATGCTCTGATACGATATCCACTGTATGAATGAGGACATGAGACGAGTGTGAGACAGATGCTTCAGGCTCAGCAGGAGGAGGAGACACAGAGAGAAACTCAGGGTTTGTTGAAGAAAACCTGCCAGCGAGCAGGTTAGGTTCACAGAGTATGTTGCTGAACTGGCTTTGTGAAACTGAAAAACCAGAGTTTCCCTCATCTCAGGGTTAACTAACTCAGAGTTTTCACTAAACCTGCTTTCTGAAACGGGCCCCTGTTGTTGTTGTTGGTACTGACCTGTTGTTGTTGTTGGTACTGACCTGTTGTTGTTGGTACTGCAGGATCTGCTGCTGGTAGTGGTGAAGCTGCTGGAGCTGCTGGAGTTGACTCTGCTGCTGCAGCGTGAGTTGAGCCTGATGCTGCTGAATGAAACCGCCCACCGTGCCCTCATAGGCCTCGCCCGGTGTTCCACCCACGCCGTTGCTGCCACCTGGAGGAGGAGTCCATTACAAAAACACACCATCTAGTGCAGTGGTCCCCAAACCCCGCGCTGTGGACCGTTACTGGTCCATGGGTCAATTGGTACCGGACTGCACAGAAAGAATACATAACTCACATTATTTCCGTTTTATTTATTATCAGATTCTGAAAAATGACCGGATTCTCAAGATGCTTGCCTCAGTCACATGTCACGGTCGCAAATGACGGCGGCATTAAAAGATATAGAGCAGGGTGAGCTTCACACAGAAGCTCACCCTGCTCACCCAGATGATGCGAGCCAGGAGACGGGTGCTGCGTCAACAACAGCAGCAGCAGCAGCACCCGTCTCCTGGCTCGCGTCATCTGGGTCCTCCGTTACCGGCTGCTGCGCAATTAACAGACGGGACTTCACATTTGTCCTTTGGTCAGCGGCAGCATCCGCAACTGGTTGATGGACTTGGCCTTTTTTCCCCCATACGGTGCACATGCCGTTGACGCACGGCAGCACTCATCGTTGTGCAGTATCGTTGGCGTGATGTTACGAGGACACTGCTAAGTTGGATTCACAGTGGATTCACGTTTATTATTATATATAGAAAAGACCGGTTAAAGACTATGGAAGAGAGAGAGAGGATTTAAGGCTCACCAGCAGCCATGATGTAGGAGCCAGCGGCCGGTGAAGCCACGCCCGACGGCTGACTCGTGATGGGGTCCCACGCGTCCGAGGACGACAGACAGTACAGTCCCTGTGACACGTATGTGTGAGGCCAGACGTCTGCGGAGGAGTGATGGAGAACCTGGTCTGTAACGCAGAAGATGACGTGCAGAAATTAGAACCTGGACCTGAACCTTCATTCCTCTGGTCTCCAGGTCACACCTCCACCTATTAGCAGTCTGTTGGTGGATGTATAGAATAGCTCAGTATTTGGCAGTCAATCTGTTGGTGGACGTATAGAATAGCTCAGTATTTGGCAGTCAATCTGTTGGTGGATGTATAGAATAGCTCACTATTTGGCAGTCAGTCTGTTGGTGGATGTATAGAATAGCTCACTATTTGGCAGTCAGTCTGTTTGGTTATGTTTGAAAGCTCACTATTTGAGTCCAATGTTGGTAGATATAAAAAGCTCGGTATTTGGCAGTCAGTCTGTGGTATTTAGTCAATGGATATAGAATAGCTCAGTATTTGGCAGTCAGTCTGTTGGTGTATATATAGAATAGCTCAGTATAGCTAGTATGTAGGCTTTAATCGTTGTGTTCAGTGTGTGCATGTGCACGCTGCACGCCTGACAGAGCGCAGCACACGGCCCATACGGGATAAAGTCCTTGTGCTCACCTACACCGTGCCTCCGGGTGTTCAGGGCTGTAACAGCAGTGAGAACTGAACAGGAAAGTGTTTACAGAGTGTTTACAGAGGCACTTTGGTGAAACACTCACAGAAACACACAAAGTGTGTGTCTCTATTCACTGCTGTTGTGTTTAAGCCTCCACACATTTAGCACACACACACACACACACACAGGAGTTATTGATCCACTGCAGTGACCACACGAGGCAGCAGTGGATCAGCAACTCCTGTGTGTGTGATGTTAAAATCACTGATTTTCTCTGTGGACTTTGGTGTGGGAGAGTGAGTGGTTTACTGACATCAGTTTCCTGTTGGAAAAGTCTGTCTCACAGTGAGATAAAGACATGTTCTTATGATGTCCATGCTTTTTCTGTGATTTAGCTGTTTTCCTGCAGCAGTAACAGCAGCTGAGTGTCTGACCTTTAAACGTCCTTTACGGCTGGTTGGCAGAATAACTGACGTCAACGGATGATAAGGAAGTACAGAGATCTACAGAGATGCTCTACATCCACGTTACTGACAGAGCGTCAGCGCTTTAAAGACTCTGTACCTCTGCTGGTGATGCTCTCCTGGTTGACCTCGCTCAGGTGAGCCACGCTGCCCTGGTTAGAGTTGGCTCCCATACTCTCACCATCCATCGAGTTCCAGCCAAACAGAGTCGCTTCAGAGATGGCAAACTGCTGCATGATGCCTGAGGAGGAGGAGGAGGAGGAGGAGGAGGAGGAGCAAGAGAGACACTGGTGTTAGCTGTGAGAGTGGTGTTTAATCTACATTACACACAGGCATTCACTGTATATCCACTTGTCGCGACAGAGACTTGTTAGAATTACAACTATCACCTGCAGCAAAGCGAGCCTCCTTCTCGCCGTCGCTCAGGTCGCTGTACGCGTCGTTCTCCAGCCTCCGCTCCTTCTCCCGCTGCAGGTTGTTATGCCCCGCCCCCCCCTGCGGCCCCGCAGATGGTTTGCCCCAGCTCTGCCACTCGATCATGTGAGCGACGCGGCCCTGGGCCATGGCTGTGGGCTTGGTCACTTTGTCCTTCATGGAGCGAGTCACACCTGTGTCAGGTAGAGGGGGGGGAGGGGCAGGGGGCGGGACACACAAGCAACACATACCCACACTGTTAAAACTACTTCAGCAGGTGACCACGCCTCCATCTGAGGCGCAGGGAGGGGGAGGGGATGTTGAGTGGCAATGAAAACGTGTCATGTGACAGGAAAAGCGATCATGATTGATTCACTGATCAAAGAGTTTTGTTTAGAATGAATCCTGAATCCTGTAATTCTCCTGAATGGCCATCAGGGGGCGACTCCACCCGTGGAACACTTTTTGTCTTTAAAAATGGCTAGAAACTCCAAAATGGCCGCTCAGGTGACGTCACACCAAACATTCATTTAACCACGACTGCGTCTGATGAGAAGAGCTGCAGCTAACGGCTAATTCATGTCAGTCTTTAAGAACACGTTCACGTCTTTATCTCACTGTGACACAGGAAACTGACGTTTGTAAACCACTCACTCTCCCACACCAAAGCCCAGAGAAAACCAGTGATTTTAACATCACACACACAGGAAATGTTGATCCACTGCTGCCTCGTGTGGTCACTTTGTGTCACTGACGTGAATTTCAAAGCTGAACTCACAAAATCAGACATTAGAACTTGCAGTGGATCAACAACTCCTGTGTGTGTGTGTGTGTGTGTGTGAAAATCACTGATTTTCTCTGTGGACTTTGGTGTGGGAGAGTGAGTGGTTTACAAACATGGAAACGTCAGATAAAACAGTGAGATAAAGTATTTCTGTTTGCTCCACAAAACCCACAAATCTGTTTTTGTCCACAAACACAAAATGATTCAAGTTTTAATGATTTCTTTGTTTTCTGGAGCAAAGAAACCAGAAAATATTCACGTTTAAGAAGCTGAAGAGCTGTGAGTGTCTCTGACTTTAATCAGATTAAAGAGTTGGACAGAACACGCTGATAAAATGTCTGGTCAAAGGTCAAGTGACAGGACGTCAAACAGAATTAGACTCTGACAATCGCTGCTAATGTCATAATAAAGTCCATTCATCATGTGCTAATAAATTTATTAGACTTTAGAACTCAATTAAAACCTCAGAGTTCCTCACGACGTCGAGGAAATTAGCAAATTAGCAGCAGCAACATCTGTGTCCAACAGGGCCGCACCAAGCTTGTATGAGGCCCTGAGCTGACCCCATGTTTGGTTCTTTATGCCTCAGCGAGGCTCGGCTGTCAAATTAAGATGCAAATACAAGATTTAGAAGAAAAGAAATGAGATTGAAGTCTAACAGGCTCAAATAAAAAGAGACAGTTTGGAGATTGGTCCAAGATACAGACGGAGATAAAAAATAAAAACAAAGACGATTTCACATCTGAGTAATCAGAGATGATTTATACAACGACTGAGGAAGATGAAGATGAGGGAGAGTTTTCAAAAGAAAAGATACCAACAGATTCATTTCAACTCACAAACAAAGCCCACACATGAGCAGAAATACCACCTTTAAAATAATCATACAAAACACAACTAAAAGTCCCAAAACAACTCAAATACACAGAATTAAAAGCACAATGAAACACACGCGTTACCACAAATAGATCACCGTACGTGACAGAAACGACGACACACGTCCCAACACGCCTGTGGAGATGCTGCAGGAAGTGCTTCAAGTGGTTAAAGTAAGACGTTCGCTTACTTTAAATATTTAAAATTAAAAATCTGCATTTGTTTTCCATCAATGACTCAGAGAAATGTGTCCGTCATTGACTTTTACTGTTGATATCAATGGAAAAGAGAGGGGGGTGATATAGGGAGGGGCACCCACAGGGGCGGCCATGTTGGCTCCAAGCTCCTCCTCCTCCTCCCACAGATTGAAGTCATTTGTTGACGCAGAAGTTTGAAAGATACTTCCTGTTTTTATTTCCTCTCAGTGTGTGTCGCACTGTGTGTGTGTTTGACCTGAAAACACAGCAGCAAAACTTTTTATTTTAACTTTAAAAAATTTAATTAGTTGAGCAAATGAAAGAAAAACAGATGTTTGCCAATTAATGAAAGACTGAGATGATAATATCTACGTTAGTTTTAGTCTGTAACCCACTCACTCTCCCACACCAAAGCCCATAGAGAGAAACTCAGTGATTTTAGCTCACAGGGACACAGGAGCTGCTGGTCTACTGCTGCCTCGTGTGGTCACTTTGTGTCACTGAGGTCAATGTTAGCAAAGAATTTGACAGACGGAACTTATGTTAAAATCACTGATTTTCTCTATTGGTTTTGGTGTGTGTGCACGTGTGTGTGTCTGTGTGTCTGTGTGTGTGTGTGTGCGTGTGTGTGCGCGTGTGTGTGTGTGTGTGCGTGTGTTAGAGTGAGTGGTTTACAAACTTCTCAGCAGCAGGGGGCGCTCACAGCTCAGTCAGCACCTGTCACATTAATATGCTGAAGCTAATGCTAAATGACCAGGAAAAACCTCTAATTAGATTTAAATGTCCACTATAATTACACTAATGAGCTGAGAAACACTGAAGCCTCATTTGTCGTCATGTGATTAGAGATATTAGAGGTCACATGGTCGCCGCTCTGCTCCGTCACACACACAAATAAACCAGGAAGGATTTTCCAAACAACAGCAGCAACGACGATGACTTCCTCCTGGAGTGTTTGAGGAGCGTGTGGAGACAACATGGGGGCTTTTTACCATCCACCAGCACAGACACACACCTGACACACCTGTCAGTGACGACTTAGCCAGAGCACCGATCCCATAGCTGTTGTTTGTCTTCCTCTTGAGACGAGGCAGGATGGAAGTGGTGTCCTCCATGGACAACTGGAGCCGCAGGCGAGGGACGAGAGAAAGAACAGGAAACAAAGATGGAGATGAAAGAGCAGGAACTGTGAACTGTGGGATTTAAAGGTCATTTTTAACAGTTTTTTTCTGCACAGCAGTAAAATATGTTCAAACGTAAACGTTTCACAGGCCGCAAAACTTATTTATTCATCAAGTGTTTTTGTTCACTGACACTTGACCACGTTTCACCTTCACTTCTGACTAATGCTGCTTTTCTTACTACGTGTTTGCTACGGTTTCCCATGAGCTCCTCCTCAGTGTGGGCGGAGTCATCACAGCATGGCTGCTACTTCCTGCATGACTCACTCACTCACACATTCACCCACCCACTCACTCATTCGCCCACGTCACCGTGCTGAGGTGAGTTGAGCTGGTGTTTGAAGGTTAAACACCTGGTTTTGACGCTTTTCTACAACGATGTAGATCATTCACTCCTCAGAGACCGGAGACAGAGGAGTCCACTGTTATGCTGTCAGCTCAGGACAGAATGTGAACATCCTTGTCCTTAAAATTGCGCCCCCTGTCCTTCAGACGTGAGTCCAGTCCAGATGAGCTGTGACAGAGGCTGTGGAGGTGAGGACTGAGCGTCTGTGTCCTCAGGACAGACCAGGTTCTGTCTTAAAGTGTTGCTTAAAGACAGACTTATTTCATTTGAAAGTATTAAAGGAGTGAGAGTGAACAGATTTCATCCACGTAACAAAAAAGACCCCGTTTATAAACTGTCGTTCGATCCAAACGTTCACTGAACCACCGTGAAGCTCTGAAGCTGCACAAACTGCTGAGTCGTGTTTGAAAAAACGACGACTCGTACAAAGACTGCTGCAGCTCAGATTAGCAGAGGAGGGACGGATGGTAGGAGACAGAAGTTTGAGGGAAGAAGAGAAACAGCAGGAAGTTTAACGTCTGCTCTCAAAGCTCAGGTCGACAACGAGGGATGGAGGACGAGACTTAAACGAGGACACTTACATTGATTCCTTCCCAGGAAAACTCTGCACGGCCATGCTGGGGGACGAGGAGGAGGAGAGGGACAAGGAGGAAGAGAAGAGGACAGGAGAGAAAAGAAAGAGGAGATTTAACAGAGGGAGAGATTTGGAACATAAAAAAACAACAAACACTTACAGTCGAGACGAAGAGAAACGTCTGCACTTTACGTCGTTCACAGTAAAAAATGTGAGTCTGTCAGAGCAGCTGAGGATGAACATTATCATCATCGTCATTATTATTATTATTGCTTTATTATCAGTGCTGAGATTGACTTGAGCTGTGGACGCGAGGTCGTCCCCAACAAACAAAACAAATATTCATAGAAATGGAAATGTCTTAATAACATAAAGCTTTGTTTATTCATGATTTCATCAGCAGCTCATTTTAGACACGAGAGAAGCTTTTCTCATTCATGTTCTTCATCCTGTGTCTGAGGAGGACACGCGACATGACCGATAACAATGTTACTAACTCCAGTATCTGCTGATAACGATATCACAAACTCCAGTATCTGCTGATAACGATATCACAAACTCCAGTATCTGCTGATACCAACATCACTAACTCTATCTGATACTCAGTATCTGCTGATAAGGTATCTGCTGAACATCACTAACTCCGGTATCTGCTGATATATCTAACTCCGGTATCTGCTATCAATACTCCAGTATCTGCTGATACCAGCATCACTAACTCCAGCATCTGCTGATACCATATCACCTAACTCCAGTATCTGCTGATACCGACTAACTCCACTGCTGATACGATATCACGTATCTGCTATCTGCTGATACTCACTAACTCCGGTATCTGCTGATACCACAAACTCCGGTATCTGCTGACTATCTATATCCACTAACTCCAGTCTGCTGATAACAATATCACAAACTCCAGTATCTGCTGATACCGATATCACTAACTCCAGTATCTGCTGATACGATATCAAAAACTCCAGTATCTGCTAATAACGATATCACAAGTATCTGCTTATACCGATGTCAAACTCAGTATCTGCTGATAACGATATCACAAACTCCAGTATCTGCTAACCGATATCACAAACCCATCTGCTGATACCAACATCACAAACTCCAGTATCTGCTGATACCAATGTCACAAACTCCAGTATCTGCTGATCCGATATCACAACTCCAGTATCTGCTGATACCGATATCACAACCCAGTACTCTATCACGGTATCTGCTGATACCCCATCATACAAACTCCAGTATCTGCTGATACCATATCACAAACTCCGGTATCTGCTGATACCACATCACACTCCAGTATCTGCTGATACCGATGTCACAAACTCCAGTATCTGCAACATATCACTAACTCCAGTATCTGCTGATACGATATCACAAACTCCAGTATCTGCTGATAATGATATCACAAACTCCAGTATCTGCTGATAACAATATCACAAACTCCAGTATCTGCTGATACCAACATCATCTAACAATCTGCTGGTAATATCACAAACTCCAGTATCTGCTGATACCATCCAGTATCTGATAATGATATCACAAACTCCAGTATCTGCTGGTACAATATCACAAACTCCAGTATCTGCTGATAATGATATCACAAACCAGTATCTGCTGATAACAATATCACAACTCCAGTATCTGCTGATACCATGCATACCCCTGCTGATACATATCACAAACTCACTATCTGCTGATACCAACATCACTAACTCCAGTATCTGCTGATACCAATATCACTCCAGTATCTGCTGATACCGATATCACAAAACTCCAGTATCTGATACCACATCACAGTATCTGATACCATATCACTAACTCCAGTATCTGCTGATACCAATATCACAAACTCCTGCTACCGATAAACTCCAGTATCTGCTGAACATCACAAACTCCAGTATCTGCTGATATATCACTAACTCCAGTATATCATCACAAACTCCAGTATCTGCTGATACCACATCACTAACTTCCAGTATCTGCTGATACCAATATCACTAACTCCAGTATCTGCTGATACCAACATCACTAACTCCAGTATCTGCTGATAACGATATCACACAGAAAGACCAGATTATAAAACTTAGATTTTCTGAGATTGGCAGATAAAATAACTTCACGTTGATCTGTAAAGAATCTTCAAACACACTTTTTAACCTTCATAACTCGTATTTACAAACATGTAATTGAGTTAAAGTCAGATTAAAGTCAGATTAAAGTCAGATTAAAGGCATCTCTGTATCGTCCTCAGTTAAATATTTAACAACCTATGAGAGGAAATCAGTCAGCAGCAGTGATTTATTATTTAATGTTTCTAAAGTGAAACGTTCATGTGTTCACAGTCAAAGAAACGCTGAGTCATCATGACGACCCCTGTACTCACTCAGTCACATGGTGACGTTGTTAAAGAGTTTATCTGTGTTCCTGAACCATTCATTATTATTGATTTACCTTTATTGATCACTTCTTTTAGTTACACCTTTATGTGTGTGTGTGTGTGTCTTTGCCTTTATGTGTGTGTGTGTGTGTTTGCCTTTATGTGTGTGTGTGTGTCTTTGCCTTTATGTGTGTCTCTGCCTTTATGTGTGTGTGTCTTTGCCTTTATGTGTGTGTCTGCCTTTGTGTGTGTGTGTGTCTGCCTTTATGTGTGTCTGCCTTTATGTGTGTGTCTGCCTTTATGTGTGTGTGTGAGCATGTGTGTCTCTGCCTTTATGTGTGTGTCTGCCTGCCTTTATGTGTGTGTGTGTGTGCAGTGAGTGTGAGTGTGTGTGTGTGTGTGTGTGTGTGTCTCTGCTCCTTTATGTGTCTGCCTGCCTTTATGTGTGTGTGTGCATGTGTGTCTGCCTTTATATGTGTGTGTGTGCAGTGACTGTGTGTGTGTGTGTGTGTGTGTGTGTGTGTGCGAGTGTGTGTGTGTGTGTGTGTATGTATGTGTGTTTTCAGCCATGATTTATCGCGGGTCAAATGTGCACGATGTGACTGGTAATAGTGGAGCCATCTGTGTCCTTGGACTGTGGGTGTGTGTGTGTGTGTGTGTGTGTGTGTTATTAACACAAAGCTAGCGTCAGACTTTTCAGGATTTGGAGTCCATGGTCAACGAGGACAAAAGATGAACGTCATCACTACTTTTATCATCTGGTCATGCCATCAATCCACCGGTGCGTCGTGTGTGTGTGTGTGTGTGTGTGTGTGCTCTGAACATCTTTATGGAGTGGAGTTGAATATAAAATAGCGTGCACACACACACACACACACACACACACACACGACGTCACCGGTGGATTTGATTTAAACTCTGATCTGATAATGAAATCAACTCCTCAGACGTTTACACAAGAATAATAATCATGATAATAATAATAACAACTGCGTCCATTTGCTTCTCATGTTCATGCAGCATCACGGGGGTGTGTGATTTCCCAGCATGCAGTGCAGCATGTGTGTGTCGTACAATCCCACTTTGATCTGTGTTATTTTGTCCTTGTTAAACTAACATGTAAAAAAACAGCAGGGCCGTTTCAACGATGTTCAGGGGCCCAATAATAAGTCACTATAAGAAGAAGCGATGACTTTAAATTTCCCAGCTCTTCTCTCGTGTTACTGATCTGTAAAAGTGGTTCACTTTTGTGTTTGTGGGAAACATGAAGGTGAATATTGTTGAGCACAAATTCTATGGTTTCATCTTTCACAATAAAGAAAGAAATACTGTGTTTGTGACATCACTCCTGCAGCGTGGACGTCTGTCTGACTGTCTGTCTGACTGTCTGACCACGACGTTAACTACGTTCACTGTGTTTGTCTGAGATGTAAAGTTAAACAACGTGATCATAAAAAAACAGTCAAAGAGTTAGAAATAAGTTAAGGATTTATTAAATAAAGAAGAAGGAAGTTATACAATATGACAGTTGTACTAACCAAACAATCTACCGACCATGTGACCAATGAACCTTATCAACCGGCCGTGTCTGTCTGTCTGTCTGTCTCTCTCTCTCAGTCTGTCTGTCTGTCTCTCTCTCTCTCAGTCTGTCTGTCTCCCCAGGGTCCACAGCTGAGAAGTGATACACGGCTCAGTAATAGTCTGAGCCTGAGGGGGAGCAGCTCTGTGGCCTTGGTAAGAGACTATCACACACACACACACACACACACACACACACACACACACACACACAGAAGACTTTCAGAAATGTGTTTGTCGTTCATTCTGTTCTCCTGCTTTAACATGAGCTACAACTCTCACTGAAACCTGATAAAAGCTGTGTATATCATATCTATATGAGTTTAAGTCTGTGATGTCTTTAAGAACACGTTCACGTCTTTATGGAGAAAATCAGTGATACTAACATCACACACACAGGAGTTGTTGATCCACATCACTAAGTTCTAATGTCTGATTTTGTAAAATTCAGCTTTTAAAAATCTTCATTCAGATTGACATCAGTGACACAAAGTGACCACACGAGGCAGCAGAGGACCAGCAGCTCCTGTGTCCCCACGAGCTTAAATCACTGATTTTCTCTGTGGGAGAGTGAGTGGTCTACAAACTTCAGTTTCCTGAAAAGTCTGTCTAACTGTGACGTGAACATGTTCTGAAGATATCATAGACTTCATCTGACGAGGATTATATGAGGTGAGTCTTTTGTTTCCTGTTTTACCTTGTGCGACGTCAAAGAACCTGAACTAAGACACAGTGGTTGATTTATTGCTGCGTTTGAGTGCAGAGTAATTCAGTGAGGACATGATGGACAGACACTGACACTGAGACACTGTGTTTGTTGTGTCGTCTCTGTTCTGCAGTGAGGATAAAGATATACACTGTGTGGTCATTTCCACTTCTTCAAAGAGGAAGGCCAGGATGCGTACCACTCATGATCTTGGCGAGTGGACCGTCCCACAGCACCAGGGCACCAGCTCTTTGCAGTCTTTGTGGAGCTAGATGGCCTTCTCAAGCACTGATCAGTAGATGGATCTTCTGTGGGCGGGCCAGTTCTCCCGGCTTAACTTCTGGGAAAAACTGCTCCAGACACTCTGATGTTACCACTCGCTTCACTTTGGTGATGGTGTCCAACCCGTAGCAGATCATCTGGTGGAGCCTCAGGGTTCCTCGTAAGTTCCACACCTTTATTGTCACAAAGAACCTTTTTGTTTCAATTTTCACTTTGAACGTGCCGACCCCACACACAGCACAAAGACACAAAGTGACTCCGGTTCACCGGTCAGTCCGAGTGTCTCTGCAGTTTGGTGCGTGAAGTGTCGGAGCTGAAGTCAACAAAGGCCCCGAGGCTGTCTCCTCTCTTTGTCGTGACAGGCACAAGCATCATGAGGACTGGATACTCTCTGCATGGTTTGTATAGGCTTTGTGGACAGCTTCCAGTTGGTGGGTTTTCAGTCCTAACCGGGCGAGCAAAGCCTCCTGTTCCTCTGTGGGACCACGACATCCCTTCCTTTCCTCTGCTTTTCTCTCAGGCTATGTGGGCGCCTTAGGGCAGAGGAAATGGTGGTCCGCCGGAGTGCCGCCTTTCATACATCCTTCCTTACGGCAGAGGAACTTCAGAGTGTAGGGGCTTTCCACTCTGAACATCCAGGCACTTGTTGCATGCCTTTGCCTTTTCCACTTGAGCTTTCCTCTCTGACAGGGAGGCCGTCCTGAAAGTTTCACAGCAAAATAGTCGTCCTCCATGTTTCTTCATCACCACACACAGCACATGGGTGTTGCTGGGAATCCCCCTTGACTTCACTTGCTGTAGTCTTAGTGAACGGCCGTTTTTTCTCGGTAGCTGGGTCTCTCAGACGTGTAAGTGTGGTTTGGCTTGCTGGATTTGCTGGACTTCAAAAACACCTTTCTTGTGAGGATTAACTTCTGGCCTTGCAGGAACAGCAAAAGCCTCTGGAAATGGTTTCTCGGGAGAGCGTAGTTCTCGGGCCTGCATTCATGTGCGAGCCACTGGCTTTGCATGTCGTCAGGGAGACTGTTCTCTAAAGACCGTATCACCAGAGGGTTATTCATAGCTTCTTCACATCCCAGGTCTGTGAGGTCCGTCACCGCCCTCTCCACTGCTCAGATCCACTCTAGCATCTCCTGTGGCTGGTGATCTTTCACAGCCGGTCGTGACTGTAATTCCACCATGATTTCTTCTGCTGTAGCTGCTATATCACCGTAGCGGCTCTCTAGTTTCTTGAAGATACTGTTTACGTCCTTGCAACGTGGTAATCAGAGGTTAATTTTCACAGTCTAATTGATGCTGTCCAGCAGCTGAAGCTCCTTGTACTCCCGTGATCATGTGGGATCTGCTTGCACCTGGATAGTCTCCCAATCATGTATCTTGGGCAAGCTTACTGGTGTGAGCTTTACTTTGGGTCGGGCCCACTGAGAGCTTTCTTCCCCCCCCAGCGTCCGCATCCAAGTTGCTGGTGGGCACCTAAAATATCATAATCGCCCCTCAATCCTGCCAACTCCTCCTTTAATTCTTCTTCACTGAGATGGCCAGCCGCAATGTTAAGGTGGTAAATATAAGGTTGTAGGCTTTCTAGATTTGGCTTGTCGTTTTTTGTTCATTTTCTTCTAGAATTCCTGACTCACTTCAGAAAAGGATTTGTTCAAAGATTTGATCCGATCAAAATGTTTGGTACTTCCGCAGTCCTTTAACGCTCCCGTTAGCTCCCGTTAGCTCTCAAAGCACACAACTGTGCTTTGATTACTATCTGCACATGCTCCATACACACAGACTGGAGGTCATCTTAATCATAACATCTATCACATATGATAATATATAGAGTAATAGTTTCACCGGCTGGAAAGTTCTACAGAAATCCTTCATTCAGATTGACCTCAGTGACACAAAGTGACCACACGAGGCAGGAGTAGACCAGCAGCTAAAATCACTGATTTTCTCTGTGGACTTTGGTGTGGGAGAGTGAGTGGTTTACAAACTTCAGTTTCCTGTTGGAAAAGTCTGTGTAACAGTGAGATGAAGACGTGAACGTGTTCTTAAGACATCATAGACTTCATCTGACGTGGATTATATGACGTATATGAGTCTTTTGTTCCGTGGCTAAAATCTGTTTTTCCTTGTGCGACGTCAAAGAACCTGAACGACGTCAAAGAACCTGAACCATCCCTTTAAGGCAGAGACACAGCGTTTGAGTGCAGAGTAATTCAGTGAGGACTCGATGGACATCTCTGTTCTGCAGTGAGGGTAAAGATCTGCACGTCAGCTATAATCTCATGTTGTTTCTGTGTGAAATACAAACACGTCCCGGATCTCAACGTAAGTGTGTGTCTCTTTGTCCTGTCCCGTGTCTCACTGGGAGACAGACGGAGACAGAGCTGACGCTCACAGACGCTTCATTAACACCTCACTCAGTCTGTGCTGTGATTTCAGCCAGGAAAACATGAAAGATTCAAATCCACGAGAAATGAAACAAATCTTCTTGAATTGATTTAAATGTGACTTTTTTGAAACTATTTTTCAAACTCTAATTTTCCTTTAAACGAGACAAAAACTGGACAAAATGTAACAAAGTGGCAAAGAACTTATATTGACTTAAAATGAGTCTTATTATACTTTATATCTTAAAATGTATTACATTTACACACACACACACACACACACCAATCTATGAGAGTGAGTTTTTACTCATTTTACTGCTATATTTAAAGCTGTAAGCTATATATTTAAAGTTTTAATATCTTAGTAAACAAAATTAGATTTTTGTTTCTTGTCAAAATCTTTCTTGCAAAGATTATTTTTAGGCAAAAAGAAGAGCAATTGACTTATTTTACTTTAATGGTATTTTTTTGCACTGTAGCTCTGAATTACAAACTAATAATTTCTTTGTCTGGTCATGATATTTAATAATCCCTGTATTTAGGTGAAATTCCAAAATCAGTAAAATGTGTTATTTCACGCTTTGTTCTCTAATCTCAGTCAAGAAAATAAACCAAAGAAAAAAAAAATGCTTTTGTTTGTTTTCTAATTGTGATTTTATGCTCAGAAAATGGCCAAACCTTTAACTCCTCCCACTTATTTGTCTGAGATTATTTTTGCACAGTGTCTAGTTTATCTTATTAAAAAGATTTTTTATTTTTTCTTAAAATGTAATTTTTTTTGCAAAATTTTTTTGCAAATTGAGGTTCATTTTACTTTCTTGTAAAGTAAAATGAAAAGTAATTTTTCACAGTGTAGCTCTCAGTCTCATCTTCTCTTTGTCCTCAGTTGTCTGTTTTTGTGTCTTTAATAATCTCTGTATTTAGTTGTAATTCTAAAATTGACAAACCTTTTTGTAAATTTGTGCTCAAATCGTATGTAGAAAAACTGAATTGTCTCAGATTATTTTTGCACAGTTGCTAGTAAATCCTATTAAGACAGAGTTAGATTTATTTATAACTTTTAAGAATTCTAGACAATAATGTTCTTTTTTTTGGGAACAAATTTGAACAATTTCCTCAAAATGAGGCTAATTTTACTTTCTTGACAGTCATTTTTGCAGTGTAGCTCTCAGTGAAATGAAAAAATAGATTTAAGTGAGAGAAGATAAAAATAAATAAATACCTGATCTCCATCTTTCCTCACTGGAACTGCATCCACAGCTGGAGAAGCAGAGAGAAAAGAGACACAGATTAGAGATTATTTGACTGTCATGAGATTCACAAACAAAGAGGAGAGAGAGAGACACACACTTCCACACACACAGGTTGGACATTCATGACTTGACGGGCCATTGCATTGACTTACATTCATTTCCTGGAGATTTACTCTAACCTTAACTACATTTACTACTGGCCTAATCCTAATCCAAACCTCAACCTAACCCTAAAACATATCTTTACCTTAAAATGCAGTCATTTACGACATGGGGACCTTTTTGGATTTCTGTCCCCACAAGGACGACAAGTCCCCATAACGTGACTGTGTAAACAGGTTTAGGTCCCCACATCATTAGTAATACCTGGACACTCACTCACTCATTCACACACAGAAGATGAAAGACGTCTTCATTCAGTGGAGGACAAACAGGAAACAGTCACAATCTGACCACTCAGAATTTTAGAAGTTATTCTTTCAAAATAAAATACAGTTGTGTTTTTTAGTTTGAATTGTCATTTCACAAACGTCGTTACACCATCGCTAACAGGAAGTAGTCAGACTTCGCACTTGTGCCGAACAAACTGATACAAATATAAAAAAGTCGTTCTCATGAAAATTAAAGGTTATTGTACACTCATAAAAAATGTTAAATCTAATTGTTCTCTTTTAAATGAAGATAATTTGACCTTTATTTCACACTCTGGACCTTTAAGGCTCGGTCCCATTTCTCTTTTTTTAAAAACCAAACAAACAGGAAACGACTGAGTGAATTCATTGAGAACGTTCTCAGACTTAAATCTCAGTCCAGTGTGAGCCTCGGCGTCAGAGCTGAACTCAGGTGAATGATGTTGTTGTTGAAGGATATTAGATTTAAGTGGTGATGAAAGCGGAGGCTTCCTCCTCTGCTTAACGCAATTTATAATTTCACATCGTGAGATTAAACGCAGCCGCACTCACAGTCAAGTGCTGTGAAATGAGTCTGACTTCAGCGACAGATAACACGAGTCGTGATGAGGGTGCTCCTGCAGACAAGGGCTTAAAGGGACAGTGAAACACTGATTTTAACCACTGAGCAAAAGACTCATTTATCATAAAAATGTTTTCATAAAAGTTTATTTTCATAATTAGCTGTTTGCTAGGTAACTGTTAGTTCCTCACAAAACCACACCTGGATTAAACTGAATTATCCCTTTACTGCAGATTTGTTGTCAGTGATCTTGGGTTTTTCCACCTCATCATTTCATCAAAACTCCTCCTCCTCCTCCTCCTCCTCCTGCTTCATCACTTCTTTTTTTGATGAACGAGCGGCTGAAGTGGATTGAACAGCTGAGATCAATAAAACAGCCTCCGCTCACTGATCAGTCTGCTTCACACTAATCGCCGACATTTCTTACATATTGTGTTCTCATGTGTCATGTGACCCAGCAGTTGCGTCCATGGCGGCCACATTGATCTCAGCGAGCGCTGCCAATCGACGGCGTCTAAAAATACCTCGGCCTTCAATGGAGACTTAAGCTTTCCAACAGAATCAACATCAATGAATCCCTCTGTGTCGTCACTGTGAAGACTATGGAGCTGTGTCATTACAAGTAAATATCCATTTATTCTGGTTCTATTGAAGACAAGACCAGATCACAGTCTCAGGAGACTTTGACCAATCTGACCAGTCACTTCAGAAAGAGAGGGCGTGCCTCCTGTTGGCTGTTCTACAAACCACCAGAGGTGTGTCTGAGACTTGGACTTGAGTCGCACAAACTTCAGAACTGATGTGTCAAGACATTGAATGTCTATGCTGCAAAGACAACTGTAGGTTGGGGCAGAGACTCAAAGAGAGTCTGCTAAAGTCCCTATGACTGAGCCTTGAGGAACACCACAGATCCACCTACAGCTCACACAGACCTGCATAGAAACCCTGTGACCTGGGGGGTGAATTTTAAAAAGAATAGATGAAATAAAACGTGAATGCAGACGACACAAAGAAAACATCGTCATTCACTGAACGTTGTCTTTTTGGACTCTTAATAAATAAAGTCACTGTCACCTGCTGCTGAGAGGAAATACCTAAAGCATTCAGTGCTGTGTTTGCTCTGAAGTGACGCTCAGTGAGTGTACGACAACACAACACAACTGCAGCTGCTGCCTCAAGTCATTTTCATTATCACTGAAAATATGAAAGACAGGAATCGGAGTGTCAACAAGTTAAATGTATGACTTTTTATGAGCATAACGACGGAATTTGAAGAGGAAATTCAGCATTTTGAAGTTTGTAAACCACTAACTCTCCCACACCAATGCCCATAGAGAAAATCAGTGATTGTAACATCACACACAAAGGAGTTGTTGATCCACTGCTGCCTCCATCACTAAGTTCACATGTCTTATTTTGTCACTTCAGTGTTTGAAATCCTCGTGTTTCCCCATGAGCTAAAATCTCTTGTTTTCTCTGTGGGAGAATGAAGGAAACTGATTTTAGCTACTCAACACAATACTCACAGAATAAAATCTAAATCAGTTGAAGTCTACAACCCTAGCCACCAGTTGCTGGCCACTGTGCAACAATCCGACTGTGAGTCAGAGGTCATGACACTGGATCCTGGGAGCAAGTCCTTGCAGGCAAGTTCAAGATGTAAGAAAAGCGAAAAGAGGCTGGTGGAGCATCAACCCTCACTGTCTGTCTGTCTGTCTGTCTGTCCTCCAGGTCAGAGATGTTCACGGCTATCTGTCAGTCAAAGCACTGACCACACGGCTCACTCTGACTTGACTGCAGAATCACACACAGTCATCAGGGGGAAAGTGTGCAAACACGTGTCTGTGTGTCAGCAGAGGAAACACAATGAATGGAGGTTCTTCTCTGTGTAAGGTAACACCTCAAACACAACTGACAGAGCAGAGCAAACAGCTGAGAAACACAGTAGTCAGGTACACTATATTCAGATTTTAACCTTGGTGGGATTTTTTTGTGGATTTGCTAAACCATACATTTTTGGAAAGGTTATTGTATAAGGAGTCAGAAAATCAATGTTTGCATTTGCTCAGGCTGCCATATTGAAGTTTTAAAAATGGCCACCGTAACATTTTTAATTATAATATCTCGACTTCTGAATAAACTGGAATGTTGTTGTTTTTACTGCTTAACACACACTGTAAGGGTCAAGGAATCCAATGGTGCTAGTTACACTATACCATATTAACCCTTCAATGCATGAGTGTGTAAAAAATGACTCTGTGTGGTTGTTTTCTTTCAATATCTTTGTAATGAAAAATAATCAGCTGTTCTTAAAAAAGATTTTTCATATCACTCACTTAAAGGGGACATATTATGCAAAATCAACTTTTTAACCATTTCAGTACTGATATTTGGGACTCTGGAGGCCCTACCAGTCGCCAAAGTGTGGAAAAAGAATACTCAGTCATGTTTTCGTGGTTCCGCTTAGTGTAAGTATAGGCGATAAAACGCTCGATGTTGAATTCCCTGCACTTATGACGTCAGCATGCGCATTTCACCGTGAATGTTTACTTGGAGAGCTCCACCTTAGCTCCACCTTGTCCCTGCGAGAGTGCAGGCGAGGGAGGAAGAGCAGTATTATGTCAACGCGGAGGGACAAGTGTGCTGTTGGTGGCTGCACAGTGGAGCACAGTGTTTTACAGAGGATTTTATATATGAAGCTAATGTGCGGGTACCTGTATCTTCAAATATCAGCTGTGTCAACCCTCAAGAACATAATTTTACATTTTTTTTCGCCAACAATGCCAGACAGAGATTTTTTATTGTCATACCAGAACTTTCTCGTCTATCAAAAGAGTTCAAGAGTCAGTTTGACATGAAAACTTACAGAATCACAGAGCATCATGAGCTTCGGCCATACTCAGCCATGGAAACCCCTGTACCACTGAAGGTGACAACCTGCACAATGTGATCACACAAGCCAACATCCCAGATGAGTATGTACATCAGATGCTGATGTCACTGGCCAGAGGTTGTATGAAGACTATGGAGATGTCAGTCTCTGGGCCCCTGTGAAGAAAGAGAACAACAAGATGTTCCTGTCTGGGAACAAGAAGATTACAGTGAAACTCGGAGACAATACTGTGGATCTGAAGGAGACCAAGGACCTGTTTGCAAGGCTGATGGTACTTGCCAGGTCAAACCGAGACATCAACCACAAAGAGACCATAGGAAATTATGAATTCACTCTGACACCAAGGGCACTGTTCGCTCCTGATGGAACAATTCTGCCATGCCATGACAAGTCAAAGTTAATCCATCTACTTGAGAAACTGACAAAAGAAGACATGCCCCATGAAGATCATCAGCCGCCTCAAGTTGGAAGTTCTAATCACCAAGATGCAGAGGATACAGGAACTCAAGACCTCACATCTACTGATCAGCCAAGTTGGAAGATATCACTGGTGGATGGTGTGGTGCTTGTGCAGAAGCTGAGCAAAAAATCAGCAACTGTATTGACAGTCAAGGATCTGAGTGTCTGCTTCAATGACAGACTGATGCAACTAACACGAGATTATGATGAAATCATCCTCATGTTTGACACATATAGGGCAGATTCTCTGAGTGCAACTAGAGCTAAAGAAGACAAGGAAAAGCTAGTCAGAGATGACACCAACATCAAACACTTACCATTAAGCAGATTCTTCTCCCATGACAAGACTAAGAGTGATCTGACTGAATATCTTGCTGACAAAACTCTGGAGTACAACAAGGTATCCTCCAAGCTGATCATCACATCTGCTTCTGGGCTCACTAGGAGCAACAAAGACGTTGTCTTTGAGGAAAACAACCACGAAGAAGCAGACACACTAGTCTGTGCTGGCTTCACAGCGAAACCCACATGATGCACAGTTGGTGTTTTTCTCACCAGACACATATGTTTTAGTGCTATTCACAGAAACTATGATCTCATGTTGAAGAACATGTCCATTTCTATGGCCTCTGGTGTGCAGATTGAACCACTGTGGCGAGCTCTAGGTTAAGAGAGAGCAAAGTCCTTGCCAGCCTTTCAGGCATTCACTGGGGCTGAGAACACAGGAAGGTTCTCCCACATGGGCAAGGCAACCTGGTTGCAAGTTAAAGTTAGTTTTTATTAATCCTTAGGGAAAGTATTCCTCTGCATTTTGACCCATCCTAGAATTAGGAGCAGTGGGCTGCCACACTGAGTGGCGCCCGGGGAGCATTGGGGGTTTGTTACCTTACCCAGCCCTTTTTGGCCGGGTGGGGATTTGAACTGGCAACCCTCTGGTTACAAGTCAAGTTCCCTTTCCACTAGGCCACGGGCTGCCCAAGTGCAAAGCAGATGAATATATTGTCAAAGTTCTGCAGATTCCTTTGGATTAGGCAGATGTGACAGCCCTGGAATCCTTTGTATGTGCAGCTTACTCACCCAAGTGGATCAACAATCCCTCAGCTGCGATGGCATCTCTTCTGCAAGCATAGGGCAGAAAGTGATAAGCTCCCTCCAACACTTGGAGCTCTGAAGCAGCACGTCTTGAGAGTCCATGTCCAAACAAGAGTATGGGCTGGATCCTCTGTAAAATGGATACTTCAAACACTTGGATGACATGCTCAAACCAGTGACCACAGAGGTCCTCCCAGCCCCAAAGGCCATCCTTGAGTTGGTTCAATGCAAGTGTAAATCTGACTGCTCTTCTGGGAAGTGCTCCTGCAGAGCTAAGGACTTGTACTGCTGTACTGACATGTGTCAATGCAGCAGCCAGTGCCAGAACGATGACGATTCCCAAGCCGTGATGTATGAAAGCGATGATGTACAGTGGGTACGGAAAGTATTCAGACCCCTTTAAATTTTTCACTCTTTGTTTCATTGCAGCATTTGCTAAAATCAAAAAAGTTCATTTTATTTCTCATTAATGTACACTCAGCACCACATCTTGACAGAAAAAAAACAGAAATGTAGAAATTTTTGCAAATGTATTAAAAAAGAAAAACTGAAATATCAAGTATCAAATATAAGTATTCAGACCCTTTGCTGTGACACTCATATTTAAAGGGGACATATTATGCAAAATCAACTTTTTAACCATTTCAATACTTTTATTTGGAACTCTGGAGGCCCTGCCAGTCGCCAAAGTGTGGAAAAAGAATACTCAGTCATGTTTTCGTGGTCCCCCTTAGTGTAAGTATAGGCGATAAAACACTCCATGTTGAATTCCCTGCGCTTATGACGGCAGCATGCGCATTTCACCGCGAATGTTACCGCCCCACCAGTAAGTTTACTTGGAGAGCTCCACCTTAGCTCCATCTTGTCCCTGCGAGAGTGCAGGCGAGGGAGGAAGAGCGGTATTATGTCAACGCGGAGGACAAGTGTGCTGTTGGTGGCTGCACAGTGGAGCACAGTGTTTTACAGAGGATTTTATATATGAAGCTAATGTGCCGGATAAAGTCAGCAAACGTTAACACACATTGTTAAGAAAAGGTCACATAGAGGTCATAACTGACCATTCTGACACGTCCTAATTAAACATATTTGTTCAGTACGTCCTCCATGACTGGAGCACAGACTCAGTCTGATACAGTCACATACAGCAGCTGTTTATGCAGCGATCAGTGGTGGATCAGTGGTGCTGTCCCTAAGTGTTTTTAACTGATTTACAGTTGGACAGTGTTCGGCTCCATCCTTATGTAGGACGTCTCTTCCTGTGACGCTCACGCTGCCATGTTGATATTGTCAGAGAACTAGTGGAGGGAGGGGGAGACGAATGAGGGGAGGGAACAGGAGCTGAGCGAGTGAGCGCTGTAAAGAGGACAAATCAGAAACCCCCTGGAAGAAGTGGGTGTGTGTTTGCCTGTGTCTCATTTGCATGTAAAGGGACCATGCACGAAAACCGAGCGTTCTGAAAGGGGCGGGTTTACAGTGCATGTCAGAGCAAATGAGAATCATGAGGTCGAAGAAACTGCCCAAGGAGCTCAGAGACAGAATTGTGGCAAAGCACAGATCAGGCCAATGTTACAAAAGAATTTCTGCAGCACTCAAGGTTCCTAAGAGCACAGTGGCCTCCATAATCCTTAAATGGAAGATGTTTGGGACGACCAGAACTCTTCCTAGACCTGGCCGTCCAGCCAAACTGAGCAATCGTGGGAGAAGAACCTTGGTGAGAGAGGTAAAGAAGAACCCAAAGATCACTGTGGCTGAGTTCCAGAGATGCAGTAGTGAGATGGGAGAAAGTTCCACAAAGTCCACTATCACTGCAGCCCTCCACCAGTCGGGGCTTTATGGCAGAGTGGCCCCACAGAAGCCTCTCCACAGTGCAAGACATATGAAAGTCTGCATAGAGTTTGCCAAAAAACACATGAAGGACTCCCAGACTATGAGAAATAAGATTCTCTGGTCTGATGAGACCAAGATTGAACTTTTTGGCGTTAATTCTTAGTGGTATGTGTGGAGAAAACCAGGCACTGCTCATCACCCAATACAATCCCAACAGTGAAACATGGTGGTAGCAGCATCATGCTATGGGGGTGTTTTTCAGCTGCAGGGACAGGACGACTGGTTGCAATTGAAGGAAAGATGAATGAGGCCAAGTACAGAGATATCCTGGAAGAAAACCTCTTCCAGAGTGCTCAGGATCTCAGACTGGGCCGAAGGTTCACCTTCCAACAAGACAATGACCCTAATCACACAGCTAAAATAACGAAGGAGTGGCTTCAGAACAACTCTGTGACCATTCTTGACTGGCCCAGCCAGAGCCCTGACCTAAACCCAATTGAGCATCTCTGGAGAGACCTGAAAATGTCTGTCCACCAACGTTCACCATCCAACCTGACAGAACTGGAGAGGATGTGCAAGGAAGAATGGCAGAGGATCCCCAAATCCAGGTGTGAAACACTTGTTGCATCATTCCCAAGAGGACTCATGGCTGTACTAGCTCAAAACGGTGCTTCTACTCAATACTGAGCAAAGGCTCTGAATACTTATGACCATGTGATATTTCACTTTTTCTTTTTTAATACATTTGCATTTCTGTTTTTTTCTGTCAAGGTGTGGTGCTGAGTGTACATTAATGAGAAATAAAATGAACTTTTTTGATTTTAGCAAATGGCTGCAATGAAACAAAGAGTGAACAATTTAAAGGGGTCTGAATACTTTCCGTACCCACTGTATATGTAATTAAAAAGGTTGCATAATTATACTGTGGTCTAAATGTCCATGTCGACATCCAACATCCAAGTTTTATTAGCTAATTTTAAACTCTTCAGTAAAAGGAACTCCAAGTTATCTGACCACAGCCTGTGATGTGTATAGTTTGTTTTACCCATATTGTGGATGTATTTCAATGGGATGATAAAAAAACATGGTTTTGGAGGAACATGGAATATGACATGCAAACAACTTAGAGAAAACAACCACCCAGGGTCATTTTTGACCCACTTATGCATCTATGGGTTAATGTGGTAAATTCTTGTAGCTTTGTAACTAGCACCATTTGATTTCCTGATCCTGAAATGTGGGTTTAACATTCTCGCTTATTCAGAAGCCGAGATATTACAAATTAAAGTTTTACGGCGGCCATTTTTTAAAAATTCAATATGGCCGCCACATAGACATCTGGGCAAATGCACACATTGATTTTCCACTAAAAGAGTGGACCTGACTACAGTTTCATCAAGAGAAAAAACACTCATCTATAATCACATCTACGACATCTTTAAGAACATGATCACGTCTTTATCTCACTGAGAGACAGACTTTACTCCAACAGTAAAAACACTCACTCTCCCACACCAAAGCCCATAGAGATAAACACAGGAGCTGCTGGTCTGTCACTCCTGTTTAGACCACAGAGTGGACTTTGGTGGGTTTCCTCGTGTCCCTGCTCGTCTTTGGTGTCTCAACTCATTTAGAAAAGACTAATTTCCACCTTCCCTGTCTTTACACAGTGAACAGTCATGTGCTGCTGAGGTGAATTCACTAACGTGTTACTCTCTGTTTTGTGCTCACAGAATTTGTTAATATCACGTTTCTGATGTGTGAAATATTAGAATGAAAACTCTATACGTGAGCCGTGACCTGATCTGTCGTCGTTCTGGCGTCTGAGGTTCATTTGACACGAAAGCAGCTCGATTTACCCTGAAACTGAGTCTGTGCACAAACATCTGCATCACACCTGTGTTCTGTTCAATCAATTAATGTTTCTGCTGCGCTGGAGTCATCTCAGTTTAGACAGGGAATATAATCTGGAGCGTGTATTTCCTATTCTTTTCTTCTGTGCGGCTCAAATCAGATTTAATCTTCATTTCTTTGTTCTGTGTTGTTTTTTACTTGAACAGCGACTCAAAACCAACCTTTTGGTTCGACTTTAAATAGAAATTATATATTATATTCTATTTATTAATGTTTTAGCCTGTTTTACTGATTTTTACATGCGTAATTATATGTGTGTTTTAAACAATATCTATGAAATGTGTTTAGTTCCTCTTCTTTAATACAAAGTAAATACTGCAATACATTTTCATGGGTTTATTTACCTATAAATGTTAGAATCTTGTTACTAATTGGTGTATCATTATACATAACTTATACCTATACCAGATTGTAGTATTTAATGTATTATATAATGTAATCAAATCTACGCCACATTACGTCTCCAACACGTTCACGTCTTTATCTCACTGTGAGACAGACTTTTCCAACAGTAAACTGATGTTTGTAAACCACTCACTCTCCCACGCCAAAGTCCAGAGAGAAAACCAGTGATTTTAGCTCACAGGGACACAGGAGCTGCTGGTCCTCTGCTGCCTCCTGTGGTCACTTTGTGTCACTGAGTTAAGTCTAAATGAAATATTTCAAATGCCGAATTCACTAAAATCAGACATTAGAACAGAGTGATGGAGGCAGCAGTGGATCAACAACTCCTGTGTGTGTGATGTTGGGCTTTGGTGTGGGAGAGTGAGTGTGTTAACCCCAAGACGAGCAGCTGTGAGGTGCATTCAAAGACCCTCAGAAATGTCACTACTTCTGCTGGGTTGTGAAGTTTTGGTTTGGTCTGTAATCTGCTCACTCTCTGTCCTACAGTGGTGATGATGATGATGATGATGAAGATGATGAAGCCTCACAGTAGAAGCAGTCAACCGGTGGTGAAGCGGGTGTTTTTCTGACCTCGGATAATTGTCTGTAGTGACAGACGCTGACGAACTGAGGGACAAACGACGCCACCCTCAAAAACCTTGACCACGGTGACAGAATAACCTACTATTATGGGATGTAATAATTACACTATGTTTTCTTTGACATTTCACTCACACTGATGAGAGGGTGAGTGAGAGCTGGTGACCCATATTTACTGTAACATTTCCTCCTCCTCCTCTTGTCTCCTCTTGTCTCCTCCTGTCTCCTCCTCCTCCCTCTCTTCCCCTGGATCTATTTTTAGCCACAGCTGCTGTAACTCGGTGTCACAGGAAACGCAGCAGGAAGAGGGCGTTCCCGTCACGCTGTCACTCAGTCTGAGACTGTTAGAAGAAAAAGTACCTCCTCCAGGAGAAGATGGCGCTGTAGAGTGGAGCTCTTCTCTCTGAAGATGATCAGTGAACACGTACGTGAATGACGACGTCATAAACAAAATGAGTCAACGTCACAAAGTAAATGATGAAGTTTCTCCACATAAACACTGTAGTACAGGTGTCAGGCCTGTGTGTGGCGCTGTGCTGGTGAAACCTGTCATAGTTTTCAGATCAGCAGCAAACAGATCATGTTACATTGTTTCTGTTCATGTTACGTACTGTGGCTTTAAATCTCCAGCTCTGTGTGTGTCTGTGGGTTTCTTTGTCTCTGTCTCTTTGTGTGTGTGTTTGTCTCTCTGTGTGTGTCTCTCTGTGTGTGTCTCTGTGTCTCTGTGTGTGTCTCTGTGTGTGTCTCTGTCTCTGTTTGTGTGTGTCTCTGTGTGTGTGTGTCTCTGTGTCTCTGTGTGTGTTTGTCTGTCTGTGTCTCTGTGTGTGTGTTTGTCTGTCTGTGTCTCTGTGTGTGTGTGTGTGTGTCTGTGTCTCTCTGTGTGTGTGTGTGTCTCTCTGTGTGTGTGTGTGTGTGTGTGTCTGTGTGTGTGTGTGTGTCTGTCTCTGTGTGTGTTTGTCTGTCTGTGTGTGTCTCTGTGTGTGTCTGTGTGTTTCTTTGTCTCTGTCTCTGTGTGTGTGTTTGTCTGTCTGTGTGTGTCTCTCTGTGTGTGTCTCTGTCTCTGTGTGTGTGTCTCTGTGTGTGTGTGTGTCTCTCTGTGTGTGTCTCTGTCTCTGTGTCTCTGTGTGTGTTTGTCTGTCTGTGTCTCTGTGTTTGTGTGTGTGTCTGTGTCTGTGTGTGTGTGTGTCTCTGTGTGTGTGTGTGTGTGTGTGTGTGTGTGTCTCTGTGTGTGTTTGTCTGTCTGTGTGTGTGTCTGTCTCTGTGTGTATGTGTGTGTCTCTGTGTGTGTTTGTCTGTGTGTCTCTGTGTGTCTCACGTTTGTGTGTGTTTGTCTGTCTGTGTGTGTGTGTAGGATTTAAAGTTCAGATGCCGTTTATTTTTGCAGAAACTTTTTCTGCCAACATGGCGGCGTAAACAAACTAAGTCATGTGACGTCTCATGTTCTCACAGCGTTTCCCTCGGTTATTTGGACACTTATTTGTCTCTGTGTGTTTGGACCTCATCTTTCACCCCCTGTGTCCCTCTGCGTCCTCATGTGTCCCTCTGTATCCTCATGTGTCCCCCTCTGTCCCTCATGTGTCCCTCTGCATCCTCATGTGTCCCCATGGGTCCCTCTTATGTCCCTCTTGTGTCCTCATGTGTCCCTCATGTGTCCCTGTAAACATTAGCTGAGTAAAGATTCACTTGTAGCTGTAGATATTTGGACAGAACAGAAGGTCAAAAGGTCAAATCAGGTTAATGTAGGAGGTCATTAAAGGTCGTATGTATATGTGTGTGTGTGTGTGGAGTTGACTTTGCAGAATTGACCTACATGTGCAGAGAGTGAGTGTGTGTGTGAGTGTGTGTGTGTGTGTGTAGGTTATTACGTTGCTGCATGGCCAGTGGAGAGAGGGGGGTGTTCTCAGACACACAATGACCTTAGAATCATGTCAAGGCGGAGGCCTCTCTACCTCTCTACCTCTCTCTACCCCACACACACACACACACAGACACAGCCTGGTGTCATCCATGTGCAGAAGGAAACGTAAAGCCACATCTTATTCTGCTCACACACACACACACAGTGTGTAACTCCACAGTGATTCTATAAAAGTACAGGAACCTGATTATCATCACCATCCTCTCTCTCTCTCTCTCTCGTATTCTCTCCTCTCACACCTCCGCCCTGCACACTCACTCACTCACTCACACACACACACACACACACACACACACACACACAGAGACACACACACACACACTCCACATGGCTGAATATGAAGCGCGTGTTTGTTCTTACTGATGGTTCTGGATCCGATGCAGCCCATGTTTTCTCACAGAGGCTCGTTCAGCGCGAGGAAAATAAAATCCATCCGTCCAGCGGGCATCTCTCTCTCCCCCTCTCTTCCCCTCTCTCTCTCTCTCTCTCTTCCTCCTCTCCTCTTCTTCTCCTTCTCTCTCTCTATCTCTGTTTCTTCTCCTCTGTCCTTCCTCTCCTCCGTATGTGAGAGTGAGTGTGTGTCATCCACGTCTCTCTCTCTCTCTCTCTCTCTCTCTCTCTCCACCGTACCGTCATCACACACTCCTGTTTTCCTCCAGTCATTGTCAGTGTCGCTCTGTCGCCCTCCCTCTCTTCGCTGCGTGCACACATCATTGACGCTGCTTGTGTTTAAAGTGTGTTACTGTGTCGATTCATCATATATATATATATATATATATACATATTCACAGCATTTATTCACAATTATTATTATTATTGTTATTTTAAAAATGTTGCTTTGTTTAGATTTGAATCCAGTTTCTCTGTTTCCATGCTCTAAAACTCTGGCATCGTTGCTATAGTTACAGTAATTAGCCACTTTTAGAATAAACACAGATAATTACAGGAAGAATAAACATAGAACTACAGAGGTTAGTTATGTATGTTACACAGGATTCAACCAAGCAGACACTCTCTATCAAACATTATCTGTCAGCATCCCATCATGCCTTTCTCTGTTCATAAGAACACGGACGGCTCGTTCACATAGCCCAGATGCATTATGGGATTGAACACTACTGCACATGCTCTGTGGGCCGCACAACCCGGAAATAAACCAGGAAGTCAGAAATATTTTTGAGTAAGAAACTCCATAGAAGCCAAAGAGGCGGAGCTACATGCAGTTCTTATAATACATCCATGGCTTTTCCCTTGTGTTTCTTCTGGCAGCCATTTTGTTTCCACTGAGCATGAGGTTAAGTGTCTCAGTCTGCAAAAAGTGGTGAATTACATGCTAAAATGCTAATGTGGCATTAATAAATAATACACGTTGTTGGTCATGGATGCTAACATTAGCAGCTAACACCAGGGGTGACACAGCAGCTCCTGTGTCCCTGCGAGCTAAAATCACTGATTTTCTCTATGAGGTTTGTTGTGGGAGAGTGAGTCAGTTTCCTGTTGTAGAGTCTGTGTAACAGTGAGATAAAGACGTGAACGTGTTCTTAAGACATCGTGGACTTTAGACTGATGTAGATTTGTTGTAGGTGGGTCTTTTTATTAAGTGGTTAAAATGTAGTTTTATAGTGTGTCTCTGCTGGCCGTTGTATCGTTACGTATTACAATCAAACTTTAAGAAACAAAAACAGAGATGTACAACGTCATTTTATCTGCATACTACAGAAGTGTAATGCTGCCACACATACAACAAAGTATGGTATCATGGTATCTTGTTTCTTGTTATAATAATATACCATCATAGTTATAACGAGAAACTACCATGTTATAACGAGAAACTATCTTGTTATAACGAGAAACTACCCTGTTATAACGAGAAACTATCCTGTTATAACGAGAAACTACGCTGTTATAACAAGAAACTACCCTGTTATATAACGTTATAACGAGAAACTATCATGTTATAACGATAAACTACGGATAACTATCATGTGAAACTATCTTGTTATAGCTACCCGAGAAACCATCCTATCATGTTATAACGAAACTAGTTATAACGAGAAACTACCCTGTTATATAACGAGAACTATCTTGTTATAGAAACGAAGCGACTACCTGTTATAACGAGAATACCTGTTAAAACTACCCTGTTATAACGAGAAACTATGTTATAACGAGAAACTATCTTGTTATAACGAGAAACGTTATAGCGAGAAACTACCCTGTTATAACGAAAACTATGTTGTTATAGAAACTACCCTGTTATGTATGGTATAACGAGAAACTACCTGTTATAACGAGAAACTACCCTGTTATAACGAAACTATCGTTATAACCAGAAACTGTATTGTTATAACGAGAAACTACCCTGTTATAACGAACTACCCTTTATAACGTTATAACGAACTACCCTGTTATAACGAGAAACTACCTGTTATAACGAGAAACTATATAGCGAGAAACTACCCTGTTATGTAAACGAGAAACTACTGTGAAACTATCATGTTATAAATATCTTGTTATAACGAGAAACTATTGTTATAACCAGAAACTACCCTGTTATAACCCAGAAACTACCCTGTTACAAACTATCTTGTTATAATCTATAGTGTTATAACGAAACTAGTTATAAAACTCCCTGTTATGTTAAAACTACCCTGTTATAACGACGAACTACCCTGTTATACTATGAGAAACTATCTTGTTATAACGAGAAACTATCCTGTTATAACGAGAAACTACCCTGTTATAACCAGAAACTACCCTGTTATAACGGGAAACTATCTTGTTATAACGAGAAACTACCCTGTTATAACGAGAAACTTGTTATTTGTTATAGCGAGAAACTACCCTGTTATAACTTGAACTACCTGTTATAACGAGAAACTATCTTGTTATAACGATAACTACCCTGTTATACGAGAAACTACCCCGTTATGTTGTTATAACCAGAAACTACCCTGTTATAATAATTTATTTGTTATAACTATCTTGTTATAACGAGAAACTAACCAGAAACTACCCTGTTAGAACGTTAGAAACTGTTATATCATGTTATTCTAAGATACCCAGAAACTGTTATAACCTTTATAACTAGTTATAGCGAGAAACTACCCTGTTATAACGAGAAACTACCCTGTTATAACGAGAAACTATCTTGTTATAACGAGAAACTACCCTGTTATAACGAGAACGGTACCTGTTATAACGAGAAACTATCTTGTTATAACGAGAAACTACCGTTATAACCTGTTATAACGAAAACCCTGTTATAAGAAAACTGTTATAACATTTAACCAAAACTATCTTGTTAAACTATTATAGAGAAACTACCCTGTTATAACGCTAGCTACCCTGTTATAACGAGAAACTACCCTGTTATAACGAGAAACCATCATGTTATAACTTGTTATAACGAGAAACTACCCTGTTATAACGAGAAACTATGTTGTTATAACCAGAAACTATCTGTTATAACGAAACTATTTGTTATAACGAGAAACTATGTTGTTATAGCGAAACTAGTTATAAGGTTATAACGTACCCTGTTATAACGAAACTACCCGTTATAACTACCCTGTTATAACCCTGTTGAGTACCCTGTTATAACGAAACTACAGACCCCTGTTATAACGAGAAACTACCGAGAAACTACTTCGAGAAACTATCTTGTTATAACGGTTATAACGAGAAACCATCATGTTATAGCTGTTATACTATCTTTTATATTAGAAAACCCTGTTATAGCTAATTTGTTAACGACTAGATAACTATGTTGTTATAACCAGAAACTATCTTGTTATAACGTACCCTGTTATAAGCCGTTATATTGAGAAACTATCATGTTATAACGAGAAACTATCATGTTATAACGAGAAACTACCCTGTTATAACATCTTATGATTTCTGATTCAAAGAAAGCTGCTCTGTTTCCTCTCATGCAGGATGCAGTCGCACAGCGCCCCCTGTGGGTCAGCTGCCTCTGCAGTCCCAGTGACACTCGACCACGTGGTCTACAGATCCTCTGCTCAGCTTCATTTAGGGTTCGAGTAAATGATGTGACGCATGAACACGCATCACACTCATCACTCATCTGTGTCTCTGTCACCACAGCTGTTCTCCGCCTCCCTCTGTCTCCGCCTCCCTCACAGCAGGACTCCAGACTCTTATCAATAATTCTATGATAACCTTTCATCATAAGGTAAATCAAATCAAGATTACTTACAGAGACTGTGACCATTAAAAGAGCAGTTCATTTAGTGACGGCGCCTCCTATTGGCTGTTATCATGAGCAGCTGCACACACATACACACCTTAAGTAAATATGAGACACTGACAAAGCTTGAGACAAATTTACATTAAAAAAGCAAAATGAAGGGAGGAGGATGAAGAGCGGGGAGGGTGAGGTGTGTGTGAGTCATGATGAGAAAATGAATGTGGGGGAAAATGGGAATTTATACGAGTACAAGAAACTGAGAGGGACAGGATGGAGGGATGAGGAGGAAGAGAGAGGGGTGAGGTAGAGGTGAGGCAGAAACTGACAAGTAAAGGAGGGCTAATGTGGATTTCTGCGTATGTGAGATAAGCACCGAGCTTACTATTTATAGCTCTGT
>NC_058039.1:18639677-18641779 GCF_019176455.1 Solea senegalensis
CCGGGACGAACGCCGGCAGCAGCTCCGGTCCACCGTCCCGGTTCTGGTCCTTCAACCAGTCCCGCAGGTTCAGCACCGGCAGGGAGTCCAGACCCGGAGTCTCCTGGTCTCAGCCGGATGGGGTCGGGGTCCAGATCGACACCATCACACCGGAGATCAGGGCCTTGTACAACGTTCTGTCCAAAGTGAAGAGGGAGCGAGACGAGTACAAGAGGAGGTGAGGACATGAACACATGAACACATGAGTAAGTCTTCACCCTCATGGTTCTCCACAATCACAGATGATGTGAAAGGTCACCTGAGGTCACGTGAGGTCACCTGAGGTCAGAGGGGGAAAGTGTAAAAACATCTTTGTACACTGACAGTTTCCCGTCTCCATCGCTGAATTTAAAGCAAATGTTAATATTCAAAAACACGATGATCTGCTGGAGGTCACGATGTTCTCGTTAAAACAGGGTCTTTTTAAAACTCAGTGTAAGTAGAGCTGCAACTAACGATTATATTATTAGATTATATTATTATTGATATAAAATATCAGATTAAATGTTTGTGATTGGTGTTAGTCAAACCTGGAAATGTCCACAAACCAAAATGATGAACTATGAATGATTTCTTTGTTATTCAGAGCAAAGAAATGAAGAATATATTCACATTCACACTAGGGCAGCCTGTGGCCAAGTGGAACAGGAACTTGGCTTGTCGCCGGTTCAAGTCCCCACCAGGTCGAAAGGGCTGGGGTACCCCTGAGCAAGGTACCCAACCCCCATAACTCCCCGGGCGCTGCTCAGTGTGGCAGCCCACTGCTTCTAATTCTAGGATGCAGAGAATACTTTCCCTAAGGGGATTAATAAAGTATCTAATCTAAAATTTAAAGAAACTTAAACAATTGGAAATCCTGTTTTAATCATGAAAAAAGCTTCAAAGCGATGAATCAATTATCAAAATAGTTGTCGATTAATCTAGTAATCGATTAATAATCGATGAATCGTTTCAGCTCTAAATGTAAGACAGAAAATCAACAAAAACTTTCTGAGAAGAAAAAGCTGCCACATGTTTATCTGGAGGAGGAGGAGTCTGTTGAGTGATATTATGGTCTGTTGTACCAGCTTCTCTTGTTAATATTATATTAGATGTTCATGATAATATTGACAGAAAACAGCAAGAAAAACAGGTCTTATTTATTCACTTCAACTAAACGTCCAACAAAAAGTGTCATGAGAGCATTTTAAACTAATGTAAACAACACTCTTCACATTCTGTGCGCTGGTTCTTTCACTGATGATGAAACTAATTCACTTTCCCACATACTGTAGTTTATACTGTAGTGACGTCCATGTGAGTCCACGAGGTTCTGAGTGTGTGTGTGTGTGAGACTGTGTGTGTGTGTGTGAGACTGTGTTTGTGTGTGTGTGTGACTCGTGTTTATCTTTGTTTGTTGTGAAGTGTGGACACAGCATGTGTTCTTCATGTTCATGCACCACAGTCTGTCCTGAGTGAAGGTGTGGCCTCTCAAAACACGATTGATTCTTGCAAAATGATTTCACTCCTCCACTCCCTTCTCTCCTTCCTCTTGTTCCTCCTCTTTTTCTCCCTCTATCCTTCCTCCTCCTCCTCTCCCTCCTGAGTTTTTGTCCTGTACCTGCAATGCAGCACTGGCCTGTGACTCTACCAGATGATGATGATGTCACTCAGTCTGCACCCCCCACACACACACAGTCTCACACACACACAGTCACACACACACACACAGTCACACACACACACATGTCTCACACACACACATGTTCGACATTCATGACATGAGGGGACATTGCATTGACTTACATTCATTTCCTGGAGACTTACTCTAACCATAACCACAATTACTACTGGCCTAATCCTAATCCTAACCCTAACCCTAACCCTAACCCTAATCTCAATCTCAGCCTAACCTTAAAACATACCTTCACCTTAAAATGTAGTAATTTACGTTATGGGGACTTGCTTTTTGTCCCCACAAGGAAGACAAGTCCCCATAATGTGACTGTGTAAACAGGTTTAGGTCCCCCCAACATTAGTAATACCTGGACACACACATACACACAGACACACACACACACACA